>NW_007577802.1:821987-856052 GCF_000690725.1 Stegastes partitus | reverse complement strand
TCTATCTATCTATCTATCTATCTATCTATCTATCTATCGTTCTATCTATCGTTCTATCTATCTATCGTATTGTGAGAATACTCCTCATAATGTAAATTAAGGCTTAAAAATGTGTCAAAATCCAGGAAACAAGTCAAAACTTGGTTCTTGAAAGTTAAATTAGAATAGAACAGAATAGAATAGAATAGAATAGAATAGAATAGAATAGAATAGAATAGAATGCTTTTTATTGTCATCCAACTATAAATCCAAAGTGCTTATTATGACTTTAGAACGGCTACGTTATGAGGAATTCTCTAAAGAAACAGCATCAATAACTTTTGTTTTGTTTTGTTTTTTTAAAAGGGGGCAAATTCCAGGAAAACTTGCTTCTTCAAAGTTGAAAACTATCCAATTATAAATTCCAGGTCTTAATTGTGACTTTGAAAGAGCTTTAACCAGTGATTAAGGAAATATTGAAATCATTTGTGCAGTTAAAATCCTGCATTCGCAATCTTACTTCAGCAAGCAATTATCAAAAGAGAAAGTGCTCATTATGCAGAAGGTTTGATCTATAACAAACAAGACATCAGATATCTAGCTATATGTCTTGTCTTAGAAACGACATGAATAGGGCCTTAAAACGTGACAAAATCCAGGAAATGAGTCAAAAACTTGGTTCTTGAAAGAAAAAACTATCCACTTATAAATCCCAAGTTTTAACTGTGATATGAAACAGCTTTAAGCAGTAACTGAAGAAGCATTTAAATACTTTTTCTACATTAAAAGTCACAATACCACTCTTTAAAATTGTATTTGGTCAGAAAAACTGCATAATTCACTTCAGCAACAGTACAGAACTATGGTAGGCATCAAAAGAGAGAGAACCAGTTATACACAGAGTTCATATCTGGACAGACAAGTGAAATTTGCTTATTAGTTAATTACAGTAGCAAACTTCATTTTGCCAGGATTACATTATAAAAACAACAAGGTGTATAAGGTTTAAAGATGAAACAAAATCTGGGAAGTAATTCAGAATTTTAGTTCTTGAAAGTCAAAAATTATGCAGTTATAACTTCCAAGTTTTTAGAACAGCTTTAGTGTTTAAAGAAATCCTTTTCTAGATGACCCTCTGTCTCTCTCTCTCTCCATATATATGAGGTTATGTATATATATATATATATATATATATGGGGTTAAAATCCTCTGGAGGGACACACTCTATAGAAGCTGTATATATAAGGTTTGAAAATGTGTGTCTGTCTCATGTGACTCATGTGACGCCATGCAGATGAAACCTAATTTGTCAGTCGGTCCCTATAGAAAGCCTGGTGTACTTGGAACAGAGCATCAGTGACGACACCATATCTACATTATGACCCATCTTCCTTTGACCTACATGTGATGATTCATCATAGCCTCTGAGTGGCCGGATATAAATATAGACTTTCTGGACCATATGTAGTCAAGGAAAGGAAAGAAGAAGTGATGAAATCGGTGGAAGATTTGCAGGTGGGAGCTGACAGGGTCGGGTCAGACAGTAACAGATCGGTGGACCCCTGTGGTGAAAATGTGACATGGGCAGGACTGAAGTTGCTGCCAGCACAAACAGAACACCTTCGATATAATCGACCTGCAAGGTGTTTCCTAAAAAGCACAGAGACTGTAGTGCAATTAGACAATAATCGGGCTTTGTGGCATGTTTAAAATCATTGTGATTTTCCCTTTATAACGCACGTAGAAGATTTCAGAGGATAGATGAAGCAATTATAACTCGCAGCCATAAAAAAGTCGCAAGGGAGAAGAAAGAACTCCTGCATGACGGGAACTTATGAGGCACTAATGTCTCATATGAGCCTAAAACATGTCAACAATTCCTTGGGGAGGACAGATGAGGATCAGACGAGGGTGTGTGAGAGGAGTTTTGAGTTTCAGGGTGCAGGAAGGAAGGGTGGGATGAATTACTGAGGGGAAGTTTCACAGGGGGGTTTCAGCAAAGGAGAGAAAGTCTTGCTCCTTAGAGCGATGAACTACAGCGTCCTTCACTGCAGAAAGCTGCGACAGTCGGTAGATTAAGGACAGACGGCGAGGAACAGAGTCCCTGATAAAGCACAGGAGGCCAGAGACACGGAGCTGCTGCTGCTGCTGAGAGGCAGAAGTACAAATCTCTGCTGCAGACCCAGAGCAAAGTACTGAGGAGATAAAACATGGGAGTGTACAATGAACAGGGGTAAGAGTGTTAATCCTGAAGTTGACTTTGAGACTTGTTTTGCATCCTATGAATTATCATCTCTGTTCAAATTTAAGGTGTTTCTGGATCACAAACTCAGCTGGAAACCTCATATAAAGTGTATGAGAGCAAAACTGATCTCGATATTGCAAATGAGGAGACACATTCTGAGCTCAAAAGCCTTTTTTACATTATAATGTTTTTACCAAACTTAACCTACTGTGCAGAAATGTGGGATAATGTACACAATACTACATTATATCCAGTAAAAACATTACAAAAAAAGAGCAATGAGGACAATGTAGGATATAATGAGCACACTAATATATCGTTTTCCAAAACAAATACTTAAAAAATTTACTGATTTGGTCCATTTCAGGATTGAGTTACTCCCTGAAAACATACAACAACTGTTCAGGAACAAAACTGGAAACTATGAATTCAGAGGAAGTTATAGTAAAGTAGATGTTTATCAGTTTGTGGGGTAAACTTATGTAAACTTGTGGATGACTAGAACTAGGACAACAATGTTTTGGCAAAAAAAAAACTACATCATGTACATCATTTTAATACTAAGTTTTTCTGAATTGTTCCCTTAAGAAAAAGTTTTAACAATTCTTCCTTGTCTTCTTTGTCATTTCTGTGCCGTAGGGCGGCCCTGGAGGAACCAGAGCGCCGCCACATGCTGATCAAAGACAGCAAAGACAGGTCACCGCGCCGCCGCCACCGCCGCATGCCCACCCCGCCCTCCGACCGCAGACGCCTCGGCCGACTCCCCCCCAAAGATGTCTTCAATGACATGATGTTTGTGGGTCAGTTCCTGCAACAGAAGTAGAGATTTTAAACTTTCCAGTGCGTTGTCAGATGTTCTAAATCCTCGCTGAGCGTGGAGGGCAGTATAATTAGACCTGACATTATAAAAGGAGGGTTGTCTAGACACAGAAATAAAAACTAAAGGGGTTTTGTGCATTTTGGGAAATTAACCTGCAGGATCTGACATTCTTGAGGCGGATATTTTGGTCTCTTGCCGCATCAGTTTTGACCATTCATTATTTAATGCGTCTCTTAAGAAAAAAACAAATGCAAATGCTCTCAGACGGGGCACAAGGGGGCACTGAATTTTCTTACTTCTTGGCGAACTGGCATTGACGCAGTTTGTAGGCTCCTTCCTTGAAATTTGTGTGTATTTGTAAATTAGTCATCCTCATTTGTTGAGTTTTACCTTGGCAACATTTCACTTTACTGGATCGCACCTCCTTCTGCCAAGGATCACTATGGAAACCAGTCAAAACCAGTCAACTGGATCGATGCCTGCATTAGTGTTGTTTACTGCTGCTGCTGTATGTAGGTAAATGCAAAAAAAAGTGAGATATCTTTTGCTGATTTTTGGATTGACATTATGTGTATTTAATTTTATTTATTGCAGACATACCACAGTATCACGAAGGCAACAGAAAAGAAAAACACAAAATGGAAAAAAAACCTAAAAACTACATGTCCGTCCATCTTATATCTTACTGTTTCCTGTTTGCAGGAAACTTCATCTTAAATACCTCTTTAGAAACCCTAAGAACACGTTTTCTTTTCCACATTATTATATTGTTCAAGCAGTCTTGTATATTTTCTTAAATCGTTTTATAGCTGTGCTACTTTGAGATCATTTTCCAGACTATTCTATAAGTTTACTCCACAAACTGATAAACATCTACTCTTCACCAGCAAATAACTTTTGAAAATTTTCCTCTTAATTCACAGTTTCAAATGTTGCTTATGAGCAGCTGTTGTATCCTGTCAGGGAGTAACTTACTGTTGAACATTATTTGCACAGTCCTAAAATTCATTTAATCAGTAAATTTCAAAATATCCCTCGTAATGATGAGACAATGTTTGCCAGCTTTCCTCTTATATACTTTATATGAGGCGTCCAGCTAAGTTGTGAATCTAGAAATGCATTTACATAAACTATTTCAGTGTTAGAGTCATTGTTCTTTATCTGGACTAAAGTGTTTATTTTACAAACTGCATAAATGTAGTTTATGTTTTCAGATTTAATGGTGATTTATTCCTGTCAAACCATTGTTTTAATTTGGCCATCTCTCTCTAAATTGTCGTCTGAGCAGAGAATGTTGGCATCATCTGCAAAAACCCCAAATTTAATTTCCCTTGAGATCTTACACAAATCATTTTGTACAGTAAAGACAATTTTGGTCCCAGCACTAACCCTTGTGGGACACCATATTATCATATTTGTTGTTTCTGTGTTGGGTAAATTATTTCTCAAAAAATCCTTCAAGTGCGAAAGAAGGGATTTAGTTTATTCTATTAGTCTAATAATCTAATATATTCACCATAGATACAGGAATGATCATGTCTGATGACGCTGTGCCCTGTTTTGTGCTGCTAGTTGGGGGATGGACCCGGGATGACCCGTCCTGTTTGGTAGAACAGTTCTGTCCTGACTATAATGAGTGGAGAACATCTGCTCGCATGGTCAATAAGCGAGGCAACGTGTCCGTGGGCACCCTGGATGGTTTCATCTACACCGTGGGTGGTGAAGACAACATCCGATGCTACAGCAGCGTGGAGAGGTGAGAGACTGTGCAGTTCCAAAACATCCTTCACTGCAAAAAATAAAACAGAAAATATGCACAGTGGTCCAAATTTGCCAATTATTTTAATCTCCAAATGCCACACTATACAACTTAAAAAATCCCCCATGGTATTATCACTCTAAGCTCTTTAAGGATTTCTCGCTGTAAGCACCTCACAGATTGTTTTTGTCACATGCTCCTCTGTGGGATTTTCACGTTTCGGTTAAAACATCAAATAGCTGCTGACTTCATGAGAGGCTGTAATTGAAATTGGTTTATTTTGGCTTCTGTTGATTTTTTTCTGGCACTAGCTGATCCGAGCAGACGTTTCGTTGCGTCACACGAGCAGGAGAAGGTGAGAGTGAAGCACGTTGCAGCTGAAGGTTGAAACACCAGTCGGCATAAGTAATAAGTAAGAGCTGCTGGACTCTGACAGGGTCTTCCAGAGAACTGATCTGTGACGGATGAAGTCATGTAAATGTAATGCCGGGGCCACGCAGAGACGTCAAAGGAGCTGCCAGTCGGCGGCTCGTGGCCTTGGTGACAGTGAGTGCTGACAGTGGGATGGGAGGTGGCAGTAAATGTGCTTTGTCATGAGACTATGGAAGGAAAAAAAGACTCCCTAAGGCTACAGTGCAAACTAAAGAGCTACTGTACACTGTACTAATAATTATATAACTCTTTTCAACAAAGAAAGATTCATTAAGATTCAAAATCTCATTTACAGGAGTGTTTTGTTCAAGACAGAAGGAACACTGTAGAATGAATATAAAGGGGAAAAAATTGACACTGATCAACATTAAAGCCACCTGCTTAATATTGTGCAAGTCCGCCTTGTACCTATCCTGCATGGACAGAGGACTTTTGGGGGTGCAATGTGGAATCCGAAAACATCCATCCATCCATTATCTATACACCGCTTAATCCTCACTAAGATCGCAGAGGTGCTGGAGTCTATCCCAGCCGACTCAGGGTGAAGGCAGGGGACACCCTGGACAGGTTGCCAGTCTATCACAGGGCTACACTTAGAGACAGACAAGCAAGCAGAGAGAACCCACGCTGCATTGGGAGAACAGACTAACTCCACGCAGAAAGATCCCGGGTGTCCTCACTGGGATGCAAACCGGGGACCTTCTAGCTGCGATGCCCTAGACAGTGCTAACCACTGAGCCACCTTGCAGCCCGAATCTGAAAAGAATCAGATTTTTTTTAAGTTTTCATAGTCAAAGAGGTTTTTGCATTCAAGGAATCTGACTTGGTGTTTTAGCGTACAGCAACAGCAACATGCAGATTTTAACAAGTGTTGCCAGTCAGTAGGCAGTAGGTGTTACAACACAAATACGAAGCGATGTTGCAAGTCAAATTGGCGCCAAGCAAGTAGATAAGAAATACTTCCAGCAGGACATAGGGTCAGGCTTGTTCTGGCGCAATGCGTGGATGCGTGCGTAATTAGATCTGTGGAGTTCATAGGCACCATGGGCTCTTTGTTGTGTTCCTCAAGCTGTTTCTGAGCAGTTTTTGCAATGTGCTGAGTCACATTGCACTGCTATGGGAAGCAACCGGGGGCGTCCTTGGTCTGCAACTATGTTTAGATGAGGGATGCATATCAAAGTGGCATATCTACATGAATGCCAGGACTCAAAGTTCTCCGGCAGAACATTGTGTTTGAATGAGATGATCAATGTTATACAACTACTGTCAGGGTTTTTTTTGTTGTGGTTGATCTGAGCTACATGTAAATGTAAACTGTAGTTGAAAATTGACTGTAATTTAACCCAGAATACAAAGAAATATTCACAAGTTAGTTTTGTTCCAATCCCAGTCTGTTACGTTACACTTAATCATCAATATCATGCGTGTATTCCTTATTCTTGGCTTACATTTACTCCTGCTTTTCTCATTTTAAAAGGCTAACTGGGAAAAAAGTACTCTGGGGATATCTGCATTAATACATAAGATGAGTGGGTTGATGTGATTGTGATGTCTGCAATCCTTTCCTTATTTATTATTGCTGTTTGCGTCATTGTACAGTAGAGGTCAGCATTGAGGCATAAATTAGATGCAGATCTTTGAAAACAAACTCAATTTAGAACCACAAACCATTTTATTGTTGAGCAAATGACCATGCCAAATCCTCTCATGTTAGCATGTTATTTGTTCCTCATAAGAAGTCTAGAATAAATCCTCCTGTAGCTGCCTCTCATGCTGTTTTAGCAGATCTGGCTCTGTTCCCATTTCCCACAGACAGCCACGTTCAGTCAGCAGCTTTGCCCCATAATGGTCATCCCCAGCTGGCTGCAGACCAACAGGGCAAAGACCCGCTATGAACTGATCTGCCCTTAATGGCCTGGGCCTCTCATCTCAGCTGCCTGATTGCATGTAATCGGTTCTGTTGTGGTAGTCTGGTAGGGAATTTGTGACATCGCACTCAAGCAAAATTTTTGCCAATTAGGTGGAAGTGTTGTTTTGTGGCTTGTGGGTTTTCATCTAACAGCCCTGAATGGAGAGAGAAAAAAAAAACATTTTAATAGCCTTCCAGAGGAAATGCTCTGGCAGATGTTTACACAGATGCCCACACAACTGAAACACTTTCACTCTCAATGCGTGTGTGTTCACAATCGCAAGACAAAACACTTGAAGAAACATGATTTTCTTGCGGCTGTGTTGGTTCCACTCAAGTTGCGGCTGATATTGCCTTCCGCCAACACTCTGACATCCCATCTCTTTGGCACTCCAACACTGCAGGTACAACCCAGACACAGACAGCTGGAGCACAGATGTAGCACCCTTGAGCAGCCCCCGCAGCGGAGTGTGTCTGGTGGCCATGGATCAATACCTGTACGCTATTGGAGGACACGACGGCATCACCGCCATAAATACAGTGGAGAGGTACTAAAGAACGAGTGCTGCCAAAGCTCAACACCAAATAAGCCGTGATACCAATTAATGTGATCTGTAAGCAAATGAGGCCGATGTTGGAGACGTGTCACCAGTATTTAGTGGCCCCTGCTACATTTTTTTTTGTTTTGTTTTGTTCTAAAAATGACCTGGGAAAGCTCTGCAAAGTGGAAAAGTTTTACTGTAGTTCCCAGAATATTCTCCTTACCGGCAATGCTCTAAAAACATTTTCCGTATATTGCATAAAAAAAAACATCTTTCCTTTGTTTCCATACAACATTGTGGGAACCTTTAACAGAAGAAGTTCTCAACAGTTGCATCCTCAGTACATTGCAGGACAAAATGTTTCACCTTTGTTATATTTGTCACATAACAGGAACATTGGAAAAAAATAAAAATCTGTCATCTGAGGCTTCGAGAACATCTTGAAAACATTTTTTTGTTGTTTGTTAAGACTAATTTATTTGTTGGTTCTTCTATTATAACATCCAACAAACATCCTCCTGAATGTCTTTTATTCAAACAGGAGCATTACTTGAAATGATAAATATGCGTAAAGTGTTCCTTAAACATTTGATTTTCTTTAACACATTATTAGATATTGCCATGTGGGAACATTCCTTGCTTGCTGAGGCACCGTTTTTCATTATGGACCTCGTTAATCCTTCAATCAGACAGCTTCTCTTTGGTTTCCGCAAAGAGGACAAACCTGTAGTTTCCTTCCTAACACCGTCTGCTACTGTTCTTAGCTGTGTTTCGCTTTGATGATACTTCTTCGTAGTTTCAAAAGCTTCTGAAAACCTTCTGAAAATAAAAGCTGTGTCTTGCATATACCCAGAATGAAAAATCAATCACCTGACACGGCAATCTGAAGCAGAGGACAGAACAAAGAAATCTGAGTCAGTGATTGACAGATAATTGGTGAAATAACTCTCGCTCACCTTTGCTTCGTTCGTCAGGTATGATCCAAAAATGAACACCTGGACCAAGCAGGCGGCGATGCTGACCAGAAGAACCAAAGCGGTGGCTGCTGTGCTGGACGGTTACTTGTACGTGATTGGAGGGAATGATGGAGATACGGTTCTGAATTCAGGTGAGGGACCGTCTTTGACGTCCAACCTGAGGTACAGAGATTCAATCAGTATTAATCTAGTGATTAATTTCCAACAAATCAATAAGACCACAGTGAAAAATGCCCATCACAAGCTTTGAGAGCTGAATGTGTTTGACTGGCAGCCCTAAATCTCAAGTTATTTCCACTGACTGTAATAAAAAATAGAGAAAACCAGCACATTTGAGAGGCTAAAAGCAACACATTTCTGACATTTTGCTTTAATAAATGACTTCAACTACCACTCAAGTATCAAAATTGTCATTAATACATTTTCCTTCTGTCACTGTGACCCACTGTGGTTTGCTACGAGTGACGCAAATGGCGGAAAGTGGCAGAACTTTAAAAAGAACTTTAAAAAAAGAAGTCTAAAATGATCACATGTTCATAAGGAACGCTACTTTATAAATAAACAGCGTAGTGCTCTGAGGCTTTTGGTGAAGTGATTTGCTTTTACCGCCGTTTGACCAAGTCTCCGCTTTCTTTGACAGCTTTTTGACATGTGGCAGGACTTAACACCGAGCTACTTGCTTGACCTTTACTTCTGTGTATCCCCCCCTTTCGCCACACACACACATGCACAGACACACACTCCCACACACACACTCCCACCCGCAGCCTCTACCCCCCTGACCTTACCAAAGATAAACACTTGTCACTGACTATTTCAGTCTGTGAGAAGTGTACGTCAGTGAAATTCCCACAACCTTTTTTTAGGTTCCCATCAAGTTCACGGCCGTCACTCATAAAAAAATGGCAGAAAATTACATTTTCATTAAAAAATAAATAGGAAATCTATTTATATAATTGGAATCTTGCCTCCTGACAGACATTTCAGGCTTTTTTATGCACACCTTAAATTGTAATAGACCAATGTAACTTTTGTATATAAATACACAGGCTGTCTGTAAGGTACTGTTACTCACACTGTGTGCGTGGTTGTCAGTTAAATGGTATATATGGCCTTACGTGACTTCTGCTATCCTTTAAATGCTCCCCAGTGGAGCGGTACAACCCTGTAGACGGTACCTGGTCGATATGCGCCCACATGCTGAGTCCCAGGGAGAACGCCGGCTGCACTGTGTACCTGGGACACATCTACGTGGCCGGGGGCAAAGACGAGCTCAACCTGGAGCTCTGCGGCGCCGAGAGGTTCGACCCCGAGACCATGAGGTGGACGCCGGTGAAACGCATGAGGAGCAAGAGGGACAATGTGAGTAATAGATCAGTGTGGCACAAATATAGAGTATGCAGTAGTTCTATCCAGTAGCTGTTGAGCGGACCAAGATGCAGACTGACTGACCAACATTGAAATCCACAGAGCTGGAACCAAGGATAAACAGTGTATTAGCATCGGCTGTATATAAAACATGGATGCAGTCACCATGGTGTCACTCATTGATTTGTGGACTAGCATTTGAAGCTAGACATAAATAACAGGGGGGTGGATCTAGGACCTGGTAATATAGATGAATAATTTATTGCGATAAAATGTTTCATAGGAGTCGATAACAATAATTATTGATCATTTTAATGGACATTTTTTTAAAATGAAGACAAGCAGATGAAGGGTATCGCTTGAATTCAATCACCTTCATTTCAGTGTCACCACTTTTTTTTTAATTTTCAGGGCACACCCATAACAATTGTTATGTTGGGACAACAGTGGAAAACACACACAAATAAAGCGATATGCTCAAGATAGCTTGATACAATTTGAATTAAGAAAGAAAGTAAAATCATCTTTGAGGTAAATTGACCTCAATAGGGCTTTGAACAAATAAACAAACTTAATACTAGGTGCACAGAGGGCAACCAGGGTGAAGCTAAGACACTTTACTTAAGCTAAGATTCCAAATGGCAGACCTGCACCGGGTGTCACCGGACGAGGACCCTGCACTGGCCTTCAGATGCAACCCAACATGTACATTAGCCCACCAGAAATGCGTAGGTAGGCTTGTGGTTGTGAAAGACACAAGGATGTGAGTGTTTTTGACCATAAAGCTGGTCCCCACCACCTGTAGGCTTCACACGAGAAGGTCTGCAGGCTGAGACAGAGGTGAAAAGAGGCCAAAGCGATGGCAGACTAGCATGCCTCGGAAAACCTGCACAGGACCCAGACTCCATTATCAAGATATGATAGGCTATTTATGAGCTAGTAGGGGAGCAGGGTTTGTTCATGCCAAAATTTGCGTTTTCTAGTTTCTAGCACTGATTCATATCGCTATCACTTAATCACCCAGCTCTGGGATGATCTGACTGAGAACTCGAGGAGCCTTTATACACCGATAAGGTAGCAACCAGTCAGTCACAACACTGTCATATACATTACTGTAAAAAAAGAACACACACAATTCAACTATTTTTCTGAAATATGATTAAAAACTGTAAAATGTGATGCTTTTTGGAAGCTAAAAACAAAAATAACCTTTAACAGCAGGCCACTATAAAAACTGAGGGTGTAAATCAAAGAAGATATTTTGACTGTTTCGCTGTTTGTACTTGCAACTTGATTTTTAGCAGCTAGAAATACTTTTTGATAACTTCACACTGATGCCATAAAATAGGCCATATTGCCTTTATTACATTAAGTTAAATACTTTTTGGTCTCTAAACTTAATAGACTACAGTTTGTCATACATTGCTGCTCTTGAGCAAATGTTCCCGAGCCATAAGAATATCACTTTGTCATTCATCCTTCATTGTTTTAGGTGTTTTATATGCATTTTAGAATAGAATAGAATAGAATAGAATAGAATAGAATAGAATAGAATGCTTTATTGTCATCAAACATGGTGCATGACGACATTTAAGATGGCTGCCATATTAAGGTGCATTTTAAAGGTTAAACAGAGTTGTTAGATCTCAATTCGGAATCCTAAAGAATAAAGACACATTGCTATGTATAATATATGTCTTGAAATGCCATGATACAGTAACTGTTGATTAGAGTGGCAGCACTATATAAATACAGGGCATTATTTGAAAGTCTAGTTACAGTATTAAAAAGTAAAGTTGTGCAGCAGAGTACTGTCATCAATTTTACAGTATAGAACAGTTTAAGTAAACTATTATACTGGTGACCACAGCTACAAGTACTTTACCGTAATTTTACACTAAAATTTGTTTACAGTGAAGGTAGCATGGCCCTAAGACATACTGTGCTTTATTGTCTATTTCACTCTTAATGGGACCATAATGGACAAAATGTGCATCATGCTGCGTTGAAGGACACATTACACTAATGATTGAAGACATAAACTTGTTAGGAAAATGTTCACCGAGGTAGCAAATCAAATGAGAAGTCGGGTTTCTTCTGATCTACTATAACACAAATAGACTGGTAGATTTCGCCCCCTGCTGGCTGTTTGAAAGAATGCAGGTTTAAGGCGCTTAGCACTGGCTTCACTTTTTAGACCTAGAAGCTACATCCAACTTTTATATAGTCTACAAATCCTAGAAGCATTCTCTTGAATTGATGTTGTTTTGAAAGCATGTGATGGTGCCGGGAACCCTTGAGCTAACTTTTTGAATTGGAAAAATAGGAAATACATCATGTCATACGTATTTCTTTTAAACTAATTTGCTTTTTAAACCTCGCGCTTGTGTATCATGCCTCAGATGTCCCTTGTAGTCTTCAACGGAGCGTTGCTGGCTGTGGGAGGATCTGATGGCACCACCAATCTGAAAACAATAGAAGCCTACAGCCATGAAACCAACACGTGGAGGTAAGACGAGAAGCAATAATAGTGACATCACTGATGGTAAATTCCTACATCGATCAAATTATGCCCAAAGCTTTGACATATTTATAATTGCAGGAAGCATAAAAGCCATAACGACGTTATGCTTGAAGAAACAAGCTATGAACGGAATTATTATTGAGTCATTCAATTAGCAGCAGTGAGCCACAAAATGGAAACGTATTAAATGGAAACAGTTTGTAGTTTATGTAATGACATGGAGGAGGTAGAGAAAACACCAGACCTTAAATAAAATAGCACAAAACATACAATATATTGTTTATATCTAAACTTAATACTTTTTTTTTTCTTGCAAAACACAGTGAATTTCATAATATAATTAATTTTATGTACAGCATAATTGGATCACACACTGAATCGTATTTAGTGTGAAATTACACAGGGTGCAGATGATGGTGCAAAAGGGAAAAAACTTTTGTCAAAGTCATGCGAGACATATGATATGATTATTAAGGATAAAGAGAAAAGCCTTATCTTCTTTACATTAAATTTTAAATGCGGCATTACATTAATAAATGTTACAGATTATCTCCTCGCTTTCCGTTATGAATTTCAGGCTTACAGGACAAAAATACTTGAAATCAAGACAGACTGTTGCTTATAGCCAGACAAATGCACACAGTCACTTTTATGATTCATGCACCGAGCTCATGTAAGGCTCTTATATATTATATATGCCTTTAGGCTGCTCACTGAATCTGAGTGCTTCACTGTCTGAGCCCGTTTCCCTCTCCATCTGTTTTTAGACACTTTGGAAGCATGAAGAGTAAGCATCCAGGAGGGAGAGTGGCTGTGCTGTGCTGAGACTCAACAATGTTCGTATTATATGAACAGGACAGAAGTGTTGGAGAGAAATAGCCTAATGGATGTAGGCTTCACGACACATTGTGATATAGTTCAAGGCAAGGCAGCGTAATGACTGAATAATTGAAGAGTTCACTCCAAAATGAGACACGGCTGCATTAGTTAATGCCGACAACTGCTATTGCAAAATGACTGCAAAGCATCAAATTAAAGCACATTATAGGCTACCAGGTTACCATTAAAGTAATGGGTCTTTTTATGAGTCTAGCTTACAAAGCTGTCGAATTGAATGGAGATGAATCAGCAGGAAGTAGATCTCAGGATGCATTTATAGCCAATTTTGGATCGACAGACTTCAAGATACACACTGAATGTGATTAGGACATAGAATTAGAGAATCACAATGTCAGACAAGACAAATTGAGCTAGTGTTTTATGGGTTTTATTTGTAGATATTACGATTTAATTCATGACTGTGCTGTTTAAGTATTCATGTGGAGTAACAGGTCTGAGCCAAAAGGACTAAAGGAAGATTGATATGGTTAAAATGCAGGTATTTGGTTAAAGAAAGTTCTGGATTTGGATGTAAAATATGCTCACGTTGTTGACGAGTTCTGGATTATGAATGAGGCTTTCGAAGGTGACAGTTGAAGGAGCAAAAAGTGCCCTGAATGTTTTAAAAAGTAACCTGCCTCCTGTCTGAATTTCATCTGTCAGTGTCTTTAAAATGCTAATCATATTTTGTGACTGGATCAGCCTCGTGTGAATATTTGTGCTGTTATCATACTGTAAATGACACACAGCCACAGAAACAACAAACTATTCCATCATATTTCATCACTGGGCTTGTGTAAGCATCCACCCGACAGGCAGGGCATAAAACGCGCAACGGGCTGCGAAGGGAACAAAATCAGATTGATTAAGTTGAGGATAAAAAAAAAAAAAAAAAAGAAATCTGTGGGAATCGAGATCCTCGGCGAGATAAGCGAGTGAGTGAGATCTGACTGCTGGCATGGGAAAGCATAATTGGCTGTGTGGGCTTTAAAATGATGACGCTCAGAGCTCTTTCCCCTGGAGAATAATGGGCTGAAATGTGGAGAGGCTGAGCACAAGGAACGCACACAGAGCAACACGGCTTTTCCAGAGACAACCACGAGCCAGCGGTGTCTCCCACTCGTGCCACTGTGCATACAGAATGAATATTTTTTTCAACTTGAGGGGGACAGTTGTGAGGCAAATAGCAGAGGACAGAGCTGTTGCAGGTATGTTTTATAAAGAAAAACAACGATATTTATGTAGTTTATGTGTTGTGAGTAGAAGTTGCCAAGACTTTGCATGTGCTGTGTGCTCCATGATTGATGTTGGATATTGGGAAGTTATGAGAAAATGAATAAATATCATATATATTTTGTGGACTGATGTGGTCTAATTACATTTTTTTGTTTTGTTTTTTAAATGAAGCCATTTGAAGCGTTGGTCTGATGTGTTTTCGTGTCTGATATGTAACTGTAAGGCTGCACCAGTGCATCATTCACAAGTAGAAGCAAAGTTGCACTTGCCATCTCTTTCCACCAGATGACTCTGACTGATGAGGACACTGTGTACATACACTGGACTGGCATTTCACACCATGATGTTGTTCATAAAAAAACAGACGAAGCAGCCCTGATTTTTTATCATTTATCTACATTAAACCACTGCCATGCAACTTTGCAATCAGACAAATCTAATTGCACTTTGCACAACAGGCTCTGCAAATACCATGACAAAATAGAATTACAGTATCTATTGTTAGAATCACTCATTTCACTAAAAGCCCTTTTCTTTTAATGAGAAGTTTCCCGTCAGCTTCAGACGCATCCTCACCAAGACACGGAATTATTTCACGGTTGCCCGGTAGATGGCGAGGCACCGGTATAGAGGGGGAAGGAGGTGACTTCAGGTTGGCTGAAATCAGCGCCCTCCTCCCTGCTCCTGGTCCTGGGGAGGAGAGGATGCTGATGCTGGCGGGGAATGAAGCATGTGGAGCCAGAGGGGAGATTACATGATGCCCTTATATCTGATGGCGGAACACACAGTAAGGGAGAAGAAGCGGTACTTACGGCGGGTTGTTATGTAACAGCAGCTGGGAAACGGTTCCACGGGATAGCGGGCTAATTAAAAAGAAGAAGGCAAGTGGAAAATCAAGTCGAAAAACACAGCGTGGGATCAAAAATAACGTCCAATCCTCTCCCCTCCCCTCCGCCGAGCGATGTAGTTCGTAGCAAACAAAGTTGTTGCTAAGCGACGGTGAAGTCTCTCGGTTATTGGCCGCGGGAGGTTCTTATTGGTTCCGGTTTCGCGCATTGATATTTAAATCAACCGTAAGGTGTGCGATGAATTAATAACGGTTTCGAAGGCGTGGCAGCCAATCAGCGCTGAGTACCGGGACTTAATTTCGTTAGCGCTTTAAAAGGAGCGAGCTAAGTTGTAGCAGGAAGCTAGCTTTTTCGAAATTGTGTTTTTTTTAAAAATCCGAAAGCGCATTTATTTGAAGTAACTGACCAGTTAAGCTAAGTCCGTTTGCCACCTGACCTGTCCAGTTGACTTCCCTCCCCCTTTCTGCTAACTGCCACTTTCCGACAATGACGGCGCTTTGGCGGGGACTCGTTGTTGGGAAACGTCCTCCAACGCACAGGCGATGCTGTACGGACACTTTGTGGAGGTTGTCCAAGCCAAAGCCATGTTTACGGTGACGGGAGCTCGGTGAGAAAACTGGAACACAGCCAGGTAAAGGAAGAAGTTAGCAAGAAGCAGTGTAGCATGTTTGTTCTGCCACTTTACTCCCAAGTTGTTTGTGCTCATTGTTAAGTTTTACTTAATATTGTGTACCCCAAAGGAAGCTGGTGCTTGTGCTGCTTTTTGCTCTTTATGGGATAAAACTGTAGAAGTTAAACGGTTTACTTTTCTTGTGTCTGTTTCCACGTTGAGTTGGGGTGTTGGCATCCTCTCTCAGGAGATGATGAGCATCAGTTTCCTGCATCCTTCTGATCTTAAAAAAAAACCCAAAAAAAACCAATTTGTGCACTTTCTGCTTCTGTATATGGTGGGAATGTATTTATTTATGTAAAAGACAACACAAATTCCATGCACAATGATTAAATAGGAAAGATCTTTGCTCCTTTCATATTTTGGGTTGGGACTAATGCACTTTGTTATTTACCCCCCGCATCCTCTCTTAAACCTACATCTACCATGCAGATAGTATGAATGAATGCTACTCCTCATTTTTTCTGTTTTAATCGGTCCTGTGTGATGTATTGCATTGGCCCACCCTGATATTTTGCAGGGGACTTAATTGCAGATGTGTTGGTCGATCAGCCATACGCTTTACTTTTTCTCTAAATGTGACTGGAGTAAGTAAATGCATGTTTGGTCATGACAGCACAAAGTCAGGCTGCAAACTTTATTTTATTTATGTGAGTTTAGGATCTCTAAATGTGATTGCACTAAGTAAATATGTGTTTGTAGCCTGATTTTGTGTTGTCATAAACTTTTTTTTCTAATTTATGTCAGTCTGACAACTGTTTTTCAGAAATTAACCTTTGTCTAAAGGATGCATGTGGGAAAATGCAGTTTATTGCGTCTACATATTGCTGATGCGTTGTAGTCTCAAGGACAGTACGCCTTGCATGTGCCTTTTGTGATATATGGAAGGACTGCATATTTTTACAGACCATGTAAGTCAGCTGTTTCATTCTTCTTCTCACCCTGGTTCCTTGTATTTATCTAGGGACCAATTTTATGGCTTCTCTGCACATGTTTCTCCTCGCTCCATCTGCTTTCTTGGTCTGAATCCCATGTTATTCTCTCCCATTAAGTGGAGACAGCCTCTAACCGGGAGCATCTCAGTTCCCTGTTATTGTGGTTACTTTGTCTCATCCATTAAGCCGGCTCTCAAAGGCTGCAGACTGCAGTTTTTGTGGGGACAAAGCGTATTTTACCTGCATGTTGGCTGTAGAGTTATCTTTTCTCCTTTCTCCCACAGTAAAGGACATGTTAAGGACATCTTAATCTTTTGCATTCACCTCCTTTTATTTCCTGACTTCTGTTTCTTTCCTCCTCTCCAGTGCACTCATTTGTTGTCTCCTCGCTCTCCTTTCTCTGTCTGCACTTCTGAGGGTCTGCACTTTCACTGCTAATCAGGGAGAGCATGTCTCTGGGTGCTATTAGCCCACTCAAGGCTGCCCACACTGTACTATGATGACCACACACAGACACACACTAACACACAGCTCTGTATTACCCACTTATTATTTCCTCTGTAGATGATTTAGCAGGAAGTCAAAGCAATCTCAACAGGATCTGCAGATAAAACCTTGTGGCTGGACATGTAAAGACATCTGTAAAGAAAGCTCAGCATGGAGTCTGTCTAGTAGAAGCACGTACACCAACCAAAGAGAGCATGCATTCATAAATTGTACATACATTGCAGGTATGGTTGAAAAGCCTGTGTCTTATTTCTGAAGTAGCTTTCCTCTTTCTCGTTTGCTTCAGAAAATGTGCTTAATTCCCTCCTCGCTATAGTTGTATAAATTAAAGCGTACACTCGTGTGTCTTCATTAACAGATTGATCTGTCTGAATTGCTTCTTTCCACTTACACGCCATAAATAATGAAACACCTTTAATCGGAGATGTGTGAGACAGTGAGCACATTAATATTAATCTGTGCCGTTGCATTAAAGTTTGGCAGAGTAATCCCGCTCCCATTTACAGAGCAGCAAGTTTGGGCGAGCTCGTCGAACTCTGAGTAGAGTTAAGCTGCGAAACAGGCAGCCAATATAATCATATTACATTCTCTCTAGGTCTTAAAAAGGTGGATTTCTAAGAAGTGCGTTTAAACTGTCTTCCTGTCTTTCTTCTTCCTCCGTCTTTATCATATGTCACTCAAAGCCCCCCCACCAGAGGCAGTCATGAGCCCTCCACGCCGATCATCGAGTTCCCATGGTGACAGGTAATTTCCTAAAGCACATAATTTTCCACTTCTTATGACACTGTGTGATAAGAAGGGAATGCATATACAGTACATACACAGGGATGCATAACCGCCACTGTACACTGGCAACCACGAACACACATTGTTATGTTGAAGTACGTGGGCTGCCTCTTTCACACTTGTCTCTGTTGATAACCTATTTCTGACTGTGTCCACTTTAATGATGGAAGAATTACTCCTTTTTTTTCTTTTTGAATAATGCATGCAATTGTACATGTTGGTTTTTATTTAGTTTAATAATACATGATGTGTGTGTGAAATAGGTCGGTTACATCAAATCATCCGGTTCAGACTGTTATGCATGACAGGTTTTGACTCGGAGAATAAGGTCCATATTTAGCGTTTCTTTCACAAATCTGTGTTGAAGCTGTTAAGCAGAACCATTCCAATAGCAGGGGCAAGGCTTGTCATTATGTAAACACTGACAGTTGTTCTTGCTGTAGTATGTCATCCTCTGTAAATACATGCCACGTTTACTTACAGTTTCATGGAACAGATAATGGAGCCTTTTTCTTCCTTTTTTCCCCCCGTTTTGTCCCAGATGCATAAATTGGCATGTGGGGATTTCCGTGCAGCGTAATTCATAGTCCTTCCCCCTGAACAATAAGAGCTTTCACTGTAAACAAGTATTGATTACTTATTATACAACCGTAACTGCCCTTACATTTCCTAGAGCATTAAATCTTCACCCCAGTAATCGACTTTTCGGCCAATGCCTCACATCCAATATATATACTGCTTATTGTTGTATCTTGTTGTCAGCTTGTAAGAATCACGCTGAAATGTCACCATTGTACCACCAAAGCACACACGTTGATTAACAGATGCTTCTCTTGTCCTTCTCGTCGTGCAGGACCTCCACTGAGACCTTGCAGAAAAACAACAGCAGTAACTCAGGCGTAATTCTGGACATCTCAGCTCTCAAGATGGCGGAAGTGGACACAGAGGTGCCTCCTCTTCCACCTCGCTACCGCTTCAGGGACTTGCTGCTGGGGGACCAGACGTTTCAGAATGATGACAGGTAGCATTAAAAGCACTGTTGGTTTATGCACTTTAACACATGAGTGGCTGCCCAGGGATATTCCTGGAGGTGCATTTGTGTGTCTGTGTGTGTTCATTACTCTACTCGGATCTCCCTGGAATCTTGAGGACACACCAGGAGTTGTTTTACGTTGAGTGTGTAGTGTATATTGCTGTATCTGCTTTTCTCCAAGCTGCCTCTGCTTACTGTTTCCTACATTACCCAGAATGACTTGCCATAACAACCCCTGAGAGACGTGGCGGGACTTGTTTTCAGCCAATGTTTTTTTTTTTTTTTATGTGTAGGTGGATCGAGCAATAGAAATAGAAATGGAGGCGTAAGAGGCTTTGTAGTGGAAAAGGAGTCTTGCCACTTGTACAGACCTTGTGACTGCGTTGCACTGTAGACTATTTATGCAAAAACAACAGGGAAATGGATACCCTGGCCCTTTAAATGATTTATTTGACCCTTGTTAATTTCACAAGTGCGTTTAGGGGGAAAAAAGTCTTTCTTTCCTGATTGGATTCTAAAGGATTGTCCAAACCTGATGCTGTATTTGATGTGCTTTCCACTGAAACATGATAACCACACACAAAATAGGTTTAGAGTTACATGTATAGACTAGATTTGTTCTTTATCTCAGGGTATCGCTGGTGTGAGAATACATTTTCATATGTTTTTTTAAACTGAGCATGAAATATCCAATCCCTTGGCCCTTGAGTGTTTGGGAGTCTCCTCAGAGTTCAGTTATTGCTGCGGTTGGAGAATCAGACGGGCAGATGCTGTTTGCCGCCCAGGAGGGGAAGACTTCGCCTCAGCCACGGCTGAGTACCGCGGCGCTCTCCGTGGTGCTGAAATGAAGCCATCTCACTAAAGGATCAGCAGCCGCTTGAATATTGGCTTGCAAAGATCAGATAGAGTGCTTTATAGCCATCCTGTTGATTTGCCAGTAAATTTCAAGATATAGCAAAGTACTGCTTATTAGAGGAACTTCCGAGGACTGCTGTAGTCCATTAATATCAGCAGGAGCCTGTGCCCTGAGGGTGTTTGACGATAGACATGGTTGATTGAAATCGGGTAAGATTGTAGCCTTGAGGGATCCCAAGCTGCTTCGTCAATACACTGAACAAAGAAAAACAAAAAGACAGCCGTCTTGCTTCAACTGAAAGGGTCAGCTCTTTTGAAAAGCCAGTTTTATCCAGCCGTTTAGACACTGTAGCTGCAGTTTTGTTATTTTCCTGAGGATTTGATAATTACAGAACCTTTGTATCCCATAGTATTGACTTTGTATCATCCCTAATTTATGTATCACACAAAACTGTCTGCATACGGTGTTGGTGCACCATTACCCCGGGTTCCCATTTAAATATTCCTCATGTTGGTTTGTAAAGCCGGCTGCAATGGTACCGCTGATTTTATAAGTTTATCAGTGTTAGAATCTGACAGAGCGAACCTTGTGTATGTTATCTCTCAAATGCAGGCTCGTCAGCAGCAGCGCTGTTTCAGAACGTAGTCGATAACCTTCTGCGTGTGGCTTTTTGTGTGTTGTGATTAGCTCTCTGATCCGAATCTTGTTACCAAGGGGAAAATTGTTATTACGTCTTGTAAAAATTTATCTCTAAACCAAGAATTCTACATGTCAGTAAATACAAATTCAGTTCAGGAACCATACGCGCTCTCTCTCTCTTTCTCACTCTTACTTTCTGTCTGTCACCTGCTGTCTCTGGGGCTCTCTGCAGTAAACCGATGTCAGTATGTTTTATATCAAGGCAGGACCTTCATGCGCACATAACATTTAGAGCAGCGGTACAGTATTTGACCACCACTCTTTGTCCTTTCTCAAAGGATGCAGGGATTTCGCTGTAGTCGACGACAGATTGCTTAGTTTTTTGTCAATACCATTCACTTGGTTTAAGCCAGATAATGAAACGCTAGCTCACAGTATAGATTACAGGACATTAATTCCATGGAAATGCAGTCAGCGTACAGTGTGTGTATGCATGTGTGTCTAGTCGACCTTGAGTGTGGTAATGGAGCAGTGGGAAGTTGCATGTGTAGTTTTGTTTGTAGTTCACGTGTGCGTCTGCGTGTACTCGTGTGTGTTTGTGTGAATGTTTCATACAGTGTGTCCCTTATGAATAGTTTCGCTGATCACTAGTCAATTGCAAAGGGTAATTAGGGCTTGTTGCTGGGCTACCAACACACGTATGCCTGAGTGTGTGTGTGTGTTTGCATCCGCATATGTGTGCATGCTAGGTTTTGTCACAGATCTATATAAGAGACTGTAAGATACAGTTTCTCTCACACACACACACACACGCACACACCTATGCACAGTGTGTGTTATTAGTATATGCCCTTATTGATGGTGTAGTGTAGAGTAATCGCTAGTTTCCGAGCGCTGGAGTGGAAATTCAAACAGACGATGTCACTGGCCATCGGTGATGCTCTATTTCTTGGTTGATCATTTGCGTGCTCTTGGGTTGAGATGTTGATTATTTCCTGCGCTGATGCCTCGTCGAGTGTGAAGCCTGAAAACAAATTATGCCCCAGAGGGAGAATCAGCACCCCCCCTCTGCCCTGATGGCCTTTTGCATCTGTTTCCTTGCATCCGTCATAGTGGGTTTTCAGGGTAAAAAGCAGTGGGTTCAACGACTCCCAGGCAGCAGTGACTCACCGAACATACTGAACTCACTGTGGCAGCAGGTTTTCAAAGTCAGCTAAAATGTATCATGGAATTGTTGTCATGGAAAAACCTTTGACTCTTAGAACCTAAAAAACAAGCTGATTAAAATGAGTATGCTGCACAGTAAGGGAATATTGTACGGTATGGAGTCAATCGGGAATCTTTCAGCTATCTCATACAGGAAATGCAGTACAACAGCATTTATGGTAAGATAAAGATTAAAGTAACTTGTTTCCATTGGTCAGTCTTGTGTGCAAACGGAGAACACTGTACTTTAAAATGCCCGTTGGGAAACTCTGGAATGTGCAATAACTAATAATTCAATAGCTGAGTTCAAGCAGTAGTTCAGCGTTGCAATTATGTCGTGACTTGGTATGCAGTTCCTTTTTGTGACTGCTTTAAAAGCTATTTTAGACCCCAAAACTGAATAGGCTATGCACACTGAATACCGACTTTAAATTCATTATTTTTAGTGCTCTTTTATGTAACAAAGTGTATGCAAATACCCAACCAGTGAAACAGAATATTGATTCTAATGAGACGTAACCGTAAGAAAGTAAAATTTAATTTCCCCTGCTTTCTTTCAAATCTTGTTTTTGTGGTCTGGCTGGAAAACATTGTGAGGGAGAGGGATGTCTTAGTCTGCCTCTGATCTGACTCTGAATAAGTCCAAAGAAAATGAATGGATTAATTTGAATTGTTTGTGCTTTATGTTTATGTTTCAGGTAGTAAATCTAAAATAATTCCAAATAATAACATAATAATAATAAACTGCTGCTTTATCAACTTAGGCTGCCACTTGCAATTTCTGTTTGTTTTCGCAGTTAATCAATTAGTTGTTTGGTCTATAAAATGTTAGAAAAGCATAAAAAATGTTGCATGGTGTTTCCTAAAGACCAACACGACGTCCTTCAGTGTTTTGTTTTGTCCACAACCCAAAGAGATTTAGTTTGCTCTCATAGAAAGAGCAAAAAAAGAGAAAAACTATCTAAATTAAGAGGTCAAAATCAGAATCTTTTTTTTCTTAAATACTTGTTTAAACTGATTTATTGATAAATAAATGGTCTTTAATTAAATAGTTGATGCCTAATTGAGTAGTTGTTTCAGCTCCATCATTAGCCACACTTTCCTCGCTCTTCTCTCCGTCCTCGGCCACAGTTCCAGCTGACCTTGCAGCCGCCACCAAATTCACACCAAAATAATCTGAGATTAGCTGGCGGCTGGCTGGGGCTTCTGATCTGATTGGCTAAATGATGTGAGCGCGTGGCGGATATATCCAGGCCTGGTAGCTATAATGTTTGCTTGCTGAGTGGGAACACAGGGTGTGTGTAAATCAAATTAGTTTTCTTATTCATTGTTTTCGAGGCTATCTTTGTGGCATGTTCATAGTGTGAGGACATTATATGATTTATGTTTCAGCGCTTCTTAAACACGGCTTCTCATATGGCTCTGGATCCTTTCCATGTGGCCCCTCTTTGACCCCATAAACAAAGCTCATGCTGTTTGGCTCGCACATGTGATGCACCTATTAAACTCTTCTATGTCAGGCACACATTAGGCTGGGACAAAGTTAATGTATGGGCAAATGGTTATGAATAGATGATCAAAACATGAGTATTTCATAATATAAAGATTGTTTAGTTTAACATTGGGAGCAAAGTGGCTCAGTGGTTAGCACCATCACCTTGTAGCTAGAATGCCGCTGGTTTGCGTCCCGGTGAGGACACCTGGGACCTTTCTGTGTGGAGTTTGCATGCTCTCCAGGTTCTCCGGCTTCCTCCCACAGTCCAAAAAAAAAAACATGTTGAGGTTAATTGGTGATTCTAAATTGTCCGTAGGTGTGAATGTGAGTGTGCTTGGTTGTCTGTCTCTAAGTGTAGCCCTGTGATAGACTGGTGACCTGTCCAGGGTGTCCCTTGCCTTCACCCTGAGTCAGCTGGGTTGGACTCCAGCCCCCCCTCGACCCTAGTGAGTATTAAGTGGTGTATAGATAATGGATGGATGGATAGTTTAACATTTATTTCTGAAACACCCCTTACTGCTGTCCATTGCACTGAAAATTGCATATGTGGTGACTACAGTCAGTTTTGAACAAGGAGAACACATGTGTGGCTTTGCAGCAGCCCATCTGAAAGGAGAGAGTGATGAAGGTGCTTGTTATTTTAAATTCCAATGTTGTAATATATTGAGTTGTATGAAAAATCAAATAGGAGACTGTGGGATTCAATATCCAGATAGGAACATTGTAATCCATCAAATTAAGTACCTGACAACTCAGGTTTCTTGGCCTTAATACAAAAATCTTTTAAATGTCACCTATTTCCATAAAGCACACCTCCTCGCTGATTTGCAACGTTGCCCAGAATGACTTAATGCAATGGTTTCCAAGTATTTTTCTTTGCTTGAGACACATATCAAGCAGTTGCAGTTTCATTAAATCAACTGGAAAAACTTGATTCAAATAGGATGCTGCCTACAAATGAGCTCTAAAAAATCCCAGGTTCCATTCTCTCATTTCTCTTTCAGGTACTTACAATGGCACTATACATTCTTTTTTTCAATCTGAAACTGTATGTCCCTAATGTATATCTGAATTACCTGTGTTCTGGACTGCACTTACCTTTATTGTTTCCGTATTTGTCTCCTGTCTGCTCTGTGTAAACACTGCCTGCAGTTCAGCCCAGTGCAACCGAAAGATCGCCTTGTTTTTTTTGGTCCTGTGACTCTTGGTCACAGCTGAGTCACTCATTTTTTTTCCGCTTTTTGCAGAATCTATGTGGAGTAAACAGTTTTTGGGGAATTTTTGAATGAGAGATGCAGATTAAAGGGATCATGGTGAAATATGATTTTAGAGTTAGATTCTGTGAAGGTTTCAGGTGAAACTATACGTTGCCGATCAGTAGTTCACAGACTGCTAGAAAGTTAGTATCCAAGGATTCTGCCTGTTCTACAGTTTTTTTTCTATGATTAAAGATGCCATTTTGGCAATTAAAAATAAAAAAATAATAATGTGCTTTGTTGTTTAGAGAACTTCATAAGAAATTACTAAGAATACTAAGAGCTTTGCACACTTTAGTGTATCCCTTTATTTTCTGCAGTGATGATCATCCTGTTCACCATGATGGGAATGCATCTTTTTGGGAATGCCTGGTCTTCTACAAGGCAAAAAAAAATCTAATGGATCAACTTTTATGGAAGCTCACAAAAATGTGACAAAATCTCATTAGTGCCATGCAGTGTTATTGCCACCCAATTCTGCTTACATAATTTAGATAACATGGCTGAACTGAGGATTTTTCTGCAATCCGTCGGATCATTTGCACCACTTAAACCTCCTCGGCTGCTGTTAGACTGTAGTGTCCTCGAATTTTAACAGAACTGGGAAAGCAAGACCTGGGTCATAAAAGAGCAGAACGTTTTTTGTTTTTTTGTTTTTTTTGCACTGATGTGAACTCATTGTGTGTGAAAAGGTGCCCGGTTGTGTTTCCTGGTGTGTTTTTTTTTATATGTCTGTGGGCAAAAGCAAGTTTGTCAGTATGTGACGCTCCAGCAGCATTAGCCCTTCTGTGCTGTCAGAGTTAGTGTGTCCTTGCATTTCCGTTCATCTATTTGTGTCTGCGGTGTGGATGTGGGTGTATAGTGTGGATGCGTACGTGAGGAGGGGGGGGATCTCCCTCCTGGGCTGTCATTATCTCCAGGGTTGGGTGTCAGAGGGCCATAATGACGACTTGGCTGTGTGGGTGCTGGAGAGGAGCAATCACACCGAAGTCGTGGGTTTGACAAGCAATCGGTGTGTGTGTCTGTGCGAGTATTGTTTGCGCAGGTGTTGGTGTGTGCGCTCCGAAGGTGGGCACGCTGCTGTGTGCACCTGTGAGTGTCTGATTATACATCTGAGTGTGTGTGTGTGTATATGTGGGTTTACTTCTTGGTCTGTCAGCCAGCGGAGGGGAGGAGAGGAGGGGGCTTACCTCAGTCAAAGTCAGAAATAGAAACAAGCCACCAAATACTTGTATACGTGCCGTCAGGTTTGAAAACAGAAAGTGCAGCGGGAGGAAAATTAGCCACATCTATCTTCCCTCTGCGTCTAATCTTGTTGGGGTTTTTCTCCTCTAATCAAGGCAGGATGCATCTGAAAGTAGTGTCGACAGAGCAGTGTTAATTGGTCACTAAATCGACTCTTAACACCTCCGCGTGAGTCAAATAGTGGCACTTGGAACGGCGATCCAGCACTGACGCAGAATCTGCTGTCAAACAACAGCTAGACTCAGACGTGGATCATTCCGTCGCATTGCCGTGAAAATCTTTTATCTCCGACGTGACAGCTTTTCAGAAGCACAATGTATTCTCATGTATTTCTGATACATCTCATAAATCCAAGTTGCTGAGTTTTCTGAAGCCACAAGTTTTCTACTGACACTACATTTCTTCTAAATCAAAAGCTTCGGTATGAAGGGGTTGCACCTCTTTGCATCCTTTGTTTAGTTTCTTGCCCCCCTCCATGCAGGCAGACATTGCAGAACCAAACTCCAAGCAAAATAAAACGACATGAGACAATAATTGTGCACCGTTACTGGCAGCAGCTGTTTGTTTGCACTGATTCTGTGGCAGAAGTGACTACTGGGATTTGATGCCTGGATGATTTCCATGTGAGTGAGTTTAGGGGGCTGATAAGATGGAGAACAAAGACAAAAAGAGGGAGATGAGGAACAGAAGGAACACAAAAACCCAGAGGAAGGAGGCAAAGTGTAGGATCGAGTAGATGACAGATAGGAGGACAAAGGAGCGGAGAGAAAGGAGGCAGACGGTGATGTGTGACACTATGAAGAGGAGGATGGCTTGGACCAATAAGTCTTTGGAGGACTAACAGGCTCGCACTGCAGAGTCAATTCCAACATCCTGCTCATTTTAGATTTACAGCGGCAGTTCATATCTTTCTTCTTCTTTCTTTAATACCTGTATAAATTGAGAGCAGTGTAAGGATATTGCTTCCTGTGGCTTTAGGCTGGCTTCATGTAATCTTTTTATCAAGCATAAGTGGAATCCTGTTAGTGTATGGTATCATTTTACAAACTCTTGCAATGGCAACAAATTACAGCTTTTGCTAGCAGTTTAAATCAGCTGTAGCTACCGTGCAGATTAAATAAGCATCTTCATATACTTCATATACTATATATATATTTTATTTCTTTATTTTTTTTAGCTTGCAGTGATAAAGAAAGAGAAAAGCAACTCAAACAGCATGAGACATTCTCCATCTCAAACCGAGACCTTACAGTTTCCACACGTCATCTCACCTCAAAGCCTGATGTGCTTTAAAAGTATGAGTGTTGTTTGCTGGCGGCGTGCACATTTCCGCTTAGCAAACAGAACTTGCAATTTAGACCATAGGTGGCATTAGTCATCACCATCAGCGCAGAGTGGGTGGGCGACACTTAAAGGACGCCAGACCTGCTCTCATCAGCAGCAGAGCGGTGGTGTGTCTTTACATGCAGTGGGTTTTCATCCTCACGACGAAGCCCCACACTTGTTGTCCACTCCACTGTCTGTTTTATCACATTCTATGGGGATGGGTTTCTCTGAGGATTTGTGCAGCAAACTGGAATGTGTGAACAGCATAAATGAGAGCTCGCCGAGGCGTTGCATCCCTGAAAAGCTCAATTTGTAGAGGGCTCCATTTCAGCAATTTCTGCTCAGATTTATTTCCCTTTAACACAGCGGCGGTATTAGTGAAAGTGACACAACATGCTTGAACAGAGAAGAATGAGCGTGCTGCTCTCCTGAAGGGCTTTTATTGGTCTTCCTATGAAATCATTTGGATCATTACAGTTGCTGTGTGCACAGTCTCAGAGGGATAGCTCAAATGGGAGGGACAATTAAAGGTAGCCTGTAAAAGGGAGAATCGTCAAGGGGGGGTGGTGCGCAGAGGGAAAAAAAAATAGATTTGATTTACCCCTCAGAATTTCTTTCTCTTCTGGGCCATCGCATTGTGTGCTCTGAAATCTCTGGTGCATTTGCCGTTTAGCTCCCGTGCTTTGTCTTGCCAACTTAATTAGCATCGGTGGAGTTGGCTTGTCAGAGTTTAATAAGCAGCTGTGATGACGGAGACATTTGCATGAGGTTGTCAGCACAGGGTAGGGGGGTTCCAGTGTTTGAGAGTGCTGTGTTTGAGACGTGCAGCTCCACACGGAGGATCGTTCAGGAACTGCAGAACACCTTCTTCCAGTGTTTCGGAGAGATTCAATCAAATTTGCAAGGCATGAAGCCTAAAGCTGCTTTAAATTGCAAAATAAACACCTTTTTTTTGCCTTGATTATAATACCCTGAAATAGTGGTTAATGAATACTGTCTCTTATTTGTATTTTGATTGTGGTGCTGTGCTTGTTTGCCTGTTTTGATATGCTCCTGGCTAAGGCAATCAGGAAAATGTTTCATAATCAATATCATATGGTTCACTGATCACGGATTTGCAGCATTATTTTAGAAAAGCACCCACTGGCAGGCTTTTCAAATATCTATACTCTCTACCAATCTCTTGATGTTTTTTATTTGCTTTCAGTCTGTTTACTTTGGCATTCTGTAGGGTTTTCCGTTTCTAACACTTTTCTCTGTTCATTTAAACACATTCTTTGTCATTCCTCTTTAATATATTCTACGTTAGGGAACATAAGCACAGTATTACACTGAACTCTAATCAGCTGCAAGTGCTGCCTGCTCATGACTTTTTTATTCAGGCTTTGGAAATTCAAATCCCTTTTAAAAGTAGAACTGGGCTTTACACAGCATACTGTAGATATAAGATCAATGCTGTGCCATAAGCTTCTTACGGCCTTTTGTAATGCGTTTTTCCAGCCTTAACAACAGAATAATGACATTATGTGACAGTTTTTAATGCGTTCATGATTTTCTTTCTGAGTTTCTTGTTAATTATCTCTTCATTAAATTAGCAAAACATGAACAAAATAGGAGTGATTTAAATGTACCAATGAAATTCATTAGCCTGATGTACGATCCCTGTAAGCATCTCTGAGTTATGAAAAGAGAATAAAAAATGTGACTAAGGAAGCCATTATTTATTCAAACTGTTATGGTACAATGATCAATACTGTGTAGACTGCACTGTGAGTTACACTATTATTCGAGAAGAAATTCAAAAATTGCAGGTTTTATCCAATTGTGAAATTTTGCAGATGTTCACTTAGTCAAGCGAGTCCATCTACATCTATGTAAATGAGGTGGAAAATGTAATCTGATTGTTCCATTTTATGCAAATGAGGACGACAACACCACTTCTTTTTGGCGCAGCGGCATGCTGGGAGCAGTTTGTTTTATTCATGAAACTGTTGAACATGGCCCGTTTGTCATTAGTGCGGCCTAATAAAAGAGCTGGCATATTTTTAGAAGGAGATTTCAAAGGAAAATGATAGCTGTATCTGGAAAGGAAACAAACAGCAGTAAACCAGCAGTTTTACTTGCGTCAATATGGTATGAATAGATGCTGCACAAACTGAAGCAGTGTTTTTTTTTTTTTTATGCCGCTTTCTTTCTGATCTTTTCAGGTTGTGAAACATTTTGACAAGTAAATGCTTTTTTTTCCCCCCTTCATTTCGGATCAACCTTTGGCTCTGGCATACTCGATTTACACAAGTGAACATTCCCACAGTCGTCTTCACTTCTGGAACAGAACATAAGGTTGTGACCGATAAATGGGTAGTCAAGCCTTTTTGCACGAAACAGCCTTTGGCGAAACAGCAGTCGGCAAGCGAAAGCATCCCTGTGTGTGCGTGGCGCTCGAATGCGTGCGTTCACTCCTGTGTGTAAGGCTGCCAGTGGCATTGGCTAGACTTCTTCCTCCTCTCTGGCTATGCTGTGCACAAGCAGACAGCTCGCCCACAGCAGCGCCAGCTCACTGCCTTAATATGTTTTGACAGAGGAAGCATTATCACAGCTCTCGACGCCCATCTGCAGCACGAAGCGTGTAGTTGAGGCGCGCCCAGTGATTATGGGGATTTAAGGGGAGGATTGGTTGCTCACCGGGACTTTTTTTTTTTTCCTTTCAATTATCTGGCCCATCAGTGGGTTTGGTCTGCTCTCACTGTCAGAACAAAGCTCACCTTTTAAAAAACTCTTTATGCAGGGACAGTCCTTATTCCTTCTATTTTCATGTCTCCTTAGTGACAATAATTTTTAAATCTACTTACTTCCTCTTTGGCAATTACATTTTCATCCAAGAATATGATCACATATTTATAAGGGAAGCCCCTCAGGTGCATTTTGTCTACAGCTGTACAACTTAGCAGTGTGACAGCAGTAGCACCATGGTGTTGCTTTCATCAGCTCTGTCCCCAAAACGCATCTGAGCAGCTGGAAGTTCCTCATCTTGCAGAATTCTTTCAGCTATTTTGGCAAGCATTTTCAAGTGGAATGCTTTACCGGCTATACCCAGCACTCAGCTAATAGGCTCCCCTGCTCTCTTTTCATATTTGCTATGTCCTTGCATTTCGCTCCCCCTTCAAAATCCAGCTCGAGGCTGATATAATGTATGTAAATATCCTGCGTGAATCAGAAACCTCTCGGCTGGATAATCCCAGTGCATTACCTTAAGAACTTTCTCCAGTATAAATATCAGATTTGTTTTTCTGTGCTTATTTTCATGCTTCATTAGCATGTTTATCTTGGGGTTTTTTTTGTTTAGTTTTTTTCTGGTTGGCGTAGGTTTTTACCAGCGTCTGTGATGTACCTGATAAGTAAAACGGTTGAGCAGCTGGTTCAAGGATTCTGCATTAATATAACCTCTCAGGAGATAAAACCCACGGCGATACTGCCATCTGTGTCATAAGATATAGAATACATTAATCCAGCTCTGGCTGATGCTGGTCCTTTTCTTTCTTTTTTTTTTTTTTGGTACAGTATGTTTTTTTTTTTCCCTCTGAGGCAATTTAGATCATCAGCCTCACACAATCTGCAATTCTCTACTTCGCCACTGAGTGTCTCTCTGCTCAAATCTGTGCTGCTACACCTGTCTGATCAACTCGTCAGCATCCCCCTCTCTGTCACTCTCTGGCATTTCTTGATATTCTTTCTCAGCCCATTCATTGTGTAGTTTTTTTTTTTTTGATTGCGTTGACTGCTTTCTTAGAGTCAGCTGAAACCGGTCCACACTCCCACCAGCATTTAACACAGCGACACAGTCTCTGCCAGAGCACATTTGTTTGTTCGGATGATTAAACAATACCACATTGTTCATTTTTTAGCATATTTTTGTAAAGATTTTAATAAATGTATTACTGTTGAACTGCTGGGTAATGTTGTTTAGCAAATGGGGAATAGGAGTGGAGACAGAACACCATCACTGATATTTGTACACAGGAATCTGCCTCACTACCTACACAAAGCATTTTCACCAGTGACTTTACAGGCATGCACTTACTTAATTTTGGAGGATGCGATTCTGTTGAACCTTATTGTATCAGCAGGCGTTTCTCTTATTTTGTCCATCCACTCTGTTTAATGCACTACAGTCCAACAGTACCACAAACTGCAGCCTCCAGCAGTACCACACAGTTAAATCAACACCTCTCTCAGACAGTGCACACAAAAACAGAACCTATACATTTAGCAGTAAATGATGCGCTCATGAAGATAGGACTTACTGGCTACTGAGAAAGTAAATCTTCCTAAAAGTTGGATTTATTGCAGGACTGTACCTAATAAACTTCCAACCGTGTCTCTTTACAAGAACAGAGCCGGGTTTCTGTGGGTTTCACAGCTACACACACGGCTAAAACCAGAAGTTTACGTACCCTGTATAAAAAGACATAAGACCTTGTGAAGATGCTGCTGAAGCTGGTAAGAGAGTGCCATTATCCACAATGAGACGAGTCCTGTACCGACATTGGCTGAAAGGCTGCTGAGAGAGGACGAAGACATTACTGCAAAAGCAACATGACAAAGCAGATTACAGTTTACAATGCACACAGGGACAAAGAGCTTAATTTCTGGAGACATGTCCAGTCTGTCTGATAAAACTAAAACTGAACTGTTTGGCCATAATGACCATCGTTACATTTGGAGGAAAAAGAGGGAAGCTTGCAAGCCTGAGAACACCATCCCAACTGTGAAGCACGGGGGTGGCAGCATCATGTTGTGGGGGTGTTTTACTGCAGGAGGGACGAGTGCACTACACAAAATAGATGGAATCATGAGGAAAGAACATTGTGTGGAAATGTTGAAGAAACATCTCAATACATCAGCCAAGAAGTTAAAGCTTGGGTACAAATGGGTCTTCCAAATGGACAATGACTCTAACCATACCACCAGATTATTTACAAAGAGGCTTAAGGACAACAAAGTCAATGTGTTGGAGTGACCATCACAAAGCCCTGATCTCAATCCTGTAGAAAATTTGTGGGCAGACCTGGAAAGGCGTGTGGAGCAAGGAGGCCAACAAACCAAACTTAGTTCCACCAGTTCTGTCAGGAGGAATGGACCAGAGTTCATCAAACTATTGTGAGAAGCTTGTGGTAGGAAACCCAAAACATTTGACCCAAGTCATGTAATTTAAAGGCAATGTACCAGATACTAAGGACATGTATGAAAACGTCTGACTTTGAAGAAAAAAAAAAACTTTCTCTCTCATTATTCTCGTATTTAGCAAACAGAAATAATGTTGCTCATCCTATCTGACCTAAAACGGGAAACGTTCAGTCTGATTTAATGTCAGACGGTGAGAAAAAGGAGGTTATGTCTTTTTCTCCAGTGTATGTAAACTTCTGGTTTCAACTGTATATAGATGATTAAAAATGATTATTTATTCTTTCACCTCTCAGGTTTCCGTGTCCATTCAGGGATTAAATATGCAACCATTTATCCACAGGCCCATCTCATTAATCCCAGGGTTACTATTAACCGATAATTTAATGTGTTTCCTGAAGGCTGAACTCCAAAATGCCATCTGCAATAAATGCAGAGTGAATATGCTTCCATAATGCATTACTAATGAGAGCTGAGCTTGTGTGGCTGCTCTGGCTGAATTAGGAATAAACTGCACCCTGTACGGCTGTCAATAGGCCCGCGAGATCATGAACCGGAGATGAGAAATATGAACTGATTTTAACCCTCTGAAGCCCCAGCAGTTTCTACTTACTGCAGGCTCATTTTTCACTGCAGTATAAAGTCCTGGCCCTGTATGGAAACAGAACAACCATGGCACATATCAGAGAGAACTGAAAAATGTCTTTGTGCAGTTTGACAAAGCAATTACACTATAAATTATTCAAAAGGAAACAAATGAAGGTTGAAATTTGTCTTATTCGTTTTACAAGTGTTGAAAAATGTCGAATTAACGTGTAAACCTTTTTCTTAGTGCCCACTAGTGTTACCAATGTGATTTAAGGTTCACCAAACAGTGTGTTTTGACAGATTTTTAAATGAGACCTGTGTAGTGGTTTGATGAAATATAGCATAACATAATAGAACAGAAATACTTTATTTATCCCAGACCTGGGAAATTATTTTGATACAGCAACAAAAAAGAAAACACCAAATCACAACAAATTAGAAAATGTAGTAAATTAAGACTGTAAAAATAGAATAATAGAAAAGGGCTAAAGTGAACACAGTGTGGCAGACTAAGGGCAGAATGAATATTTCAAAACTACAACAATATAAAGAAAAATATTGTAATTTTAAGTTTGGATTTAGTTTTTAAAGAGAATTTTCCAGTGGAATGGCGTGTCATGGAGTATTTCAAGGACGCTTAGAAAGATGAAAATTAAACTTTTTTTTTTTTTTAAATAGTTTCTACCGTGATAAATGAGGGCTTCAGCACCAAAGTGGGCCAAGTGTTTATGGTCTACTAGTTCATTGCAAAGTGGTCCAACCAACAGCCCATTATTAATGTCACAATGCAACTTTGAAATTTGGCTCATGATGGTTTTGGCATG
>NW_007577802.1:611280-819760 GCF_000690725.1 Stegastes partitus | reverse complement strand
AATTAAGAACAGAATTAGAATTTGCTTTATTTTCTCTCCGTTCGATTTCCACTCTTTATTTCTTCACTTTTAAACAAATGATCGATTGCAAAGATCTATCAGCATTTTTACTGTGCATTATTGACCATTTTACTAAGGACAAAGGTTTTGAGTAGCTCTTTTAAGATTAGTTCTCTAACCCCTGCAAATACCAACGTTTATTTTATGATGAGGGGGCTGTCTTGCTTTATTGTCACCTTTCTCTAAATCAGCCTTCTCTGACCACACTGAATCTGAAAGTGTGAATTTCTGAACTATTGTTCAGGCAATGCTCTGTTTCACTTGGAAATTTTAGCATTTAACAGCTAGACAGTGATTACTTTTAATCATTGCTATATAATTTGGTTAAATCCATGTGCATGTTAGGACACAACATACCTAGCTCAAGGAGAAATGAACTAAAAGCCAGGCGTTGAAACTATGCATTTCTCCATGATCTGCATGCGATGACCTTTGGCTGTATGTTTTGACAGATTGATCGCCCGCCGCTCTTACATACAAAAGACTTTTGTTGCAACATTGTCAGCGTTTTCTTCTCTTTGCCATTGTTGGTAATAGCAGGGTTTGTGTGTGCTTCCTGCCTCATACTGCAGTGTGTCACAAATCTTCTGAATAGGGAAAAGTGAAAATGCGTCATCGACAAATTGGTGAGATAAAATGTGCAAGATACCATTCACATCCGTTTTCTTTATTTCTCCAGCTCTGACAGCAGAACCACTAACCTTGGAGCTCATTGATCCTTCAGTCTCTACTGATTTATCCTTATTTGTTATTAGGTATTGCTACCCATCCCTATCCAAAGCTGAAATGTTCACCTTGAAGCTGCAGTGTAGTGATAACGTTTAAAAAATGCAGATTCAGACGGCCAGCGTTATATGTGTAACAAATGGTAAATGGTCTGCACTTATATAGCGCTTTTTTCTACCCTAGTGATACTCAAAGCGCTTTACGATGTGTTTCTCATTCAACGATTCACACGCACATTCATATACACCAATGGCGACAGAGCTGCCATGCAAGGTGCTGCCTGCCATTGGGAACAGCTTCAGGTTCAGTGTCTTGCCCAAGGACACTTCAGCTATGGAGGGGCAGGGGATCGAACCGCCAACCTTACGATCAGAGGACAGCCACTCTACCGCCTGAGCCACAGTTGCCCAAACCAAAGGAAACAATGCTGTTAGCTTGACAATGGGACTTTCTGTCTCATTCTTCTTTGGAATTGGTCTCCAGTTTGAACATGTTACTCTGATATTACAACTGTGTATTGTAGAATAGTTTTACAGTGCTTGGGCAGAGTCGTTGGTGAGCTGGTGTGCTCGAGCTATAGAGAGTGGGCATGGATGTGATAAATCTGCACATTCTAGAGGAATTAAAGTTACATCTGGTGCATTTTTATGGCAAGTAAGGACCAGTGGCGGCTGGTTAATATGGGGTGCAGGGGCGCCGCCCACTACTAATGACCAGATAAAAAGTAGTTCTCATTATTTATCCATTATCTGTCTATACACCGCTTAATCCTCACTAGGGTCATGGGGGGCTGGAGCCTATCCCAGCCGACTTAGGGCGAAGGCAGGGGACACCCTGGACAGGTCACCAGTCTATCACAGGGCTACACTTAGAGACAGACAACCAAGCACACTCACATTCACACCTACGGACAATTTCGAATCACCAATTAACCTCAACATGTTTTTGGACTGTGTGGGAGGAAGCCGGAGAACCCGGAGGAGAACGGGGAGAACATGCAAACTCCACGCAGAAAGATTCCGGTGCCCCCACCGAGACGCGAACCGGCAACCTTCTTGCTGCGAGGCAACAGTGCTACCAACTGCGCCACCCTGCAGCCCCATTATTTATTAAATTAGAATTTATTATAACAAAATAATAATTAAATTAATAATAAAATTCATATTGTTTTGCCATATTAACAATATTTCAGTTGTTAACAGATTTGAAATGAGTCTTTACTGTGTGTTTACTAATTCTACACTTCTGGATGCGGGGCGCCGGCCACATGAGTGTGTATGTAGCTGGAAAAACTTTTTGTGATCATGTGACCTTGGCTCGAACTCTGATTGGCAGCTGCAGAGTTTCTCACGGGGCGCAGCTCAGGGTGTCCCGGACCCTCCCACTTTTGAAATGAAATGAAAAATACTTTATTTATCCCAGAAGGGAAATTCAATATTTTTGCTGTAAGCCAATTAAGTTTGTCTTTATTTACTTTTGTCTTCTGTGGTTGGATATCAAAACTGTCCTTTAACGTTCTTACGACTGACACTTCACACGGCCTTTCCCCTCTTCTTCTACGAGATGACAGCTGCTGTTGTGATGGCTAAATGCATTGGCCATGACGTCAGTGGAGAAAAGACTGCTCATAGAAAAGACCACATGTAGAATTCATGTAGCTTGGTTTCATCTCAGACAAATCTGGCATGATAACGCCCTAGTTTATTATTTCTAAAGTCATTTTTGGTGACACAACTGTCACACACCACAGCCCCCAAACAGCAGCTACCACAGCCTGCTATGTGGGGTGTTTAGGGAGCATCAGTAAATCGTAGCGTTTATCAACAAGAAAATGTTTAGCAAGTCCTATGTTTTGCCTTTGACCAGGTGGGAGGTGCAACGAAATGAGAAAGTGGGTTGTACTTGTGCTACCAGTGAAAAAGTTAGTCTGGAGCTCTGAATAGTGTTTTTTTCCCCCCGTTATTTATGTTGTGTGTTTTGAGTTTGCACAGATCCTGTAAATACTGATGAATGGTTTTGACATTTAGTTCTGGTAAGTCTTGATAATGTTAAATTAGTTTATGATTAGAATATCCTCCACAGGTAGAACATTTGCACTCCTGTAATTAGTTGTGCCTGATGTTACTCACATTTCTAATTGAAAATCAAAGATGATTTGCAGACTGTGCACCCCCACCGAAAATGTTCACCAGCCGCCACTGGTAGGGACTATCTTCATGGGGAAAAACTTCGAAATATGAAATGTTGATGCACAGAGATGAGTTGATAGTGGCTGAATCGATGACCAGAGAGGGACTTAAAACACATTTTGGCTTTGATGAATTGCTTGTGTCTTTGCATCCTTTTTGTTTTCNATATTACAACTGTGTATTGTAGAATAGTTTTACAGTGCTTGGGCAGAGTCGTTGGTGAGCTGGTGTGCTCGAGCTATAGAGAGTGGGCATGGATGCAATAAATCTGCACATGCTAGAGGAATTAAAGTTACATCTGGTGCATTTTTATGGCAAGTAGGGACCAGTGGCGGCTGGTGAATATGGGGGGCAGGGGCGCCGCCCACTGCTAATGACCAAATAAAAAGTAGTTCTCATGATTTATTAAATTTGAATTTATTATAACAAAATAATAATTAAATTAATAATAACATTCATATTATTTTGCCATATTAACAATATTTCAATTGTTAACAGATTTGAAATGAGTCTTTACTATGTGTTTACTAATTCTACACTTCTGGATGCGGGGTGCCGGCCACGAGTGTGTATGTAGCTGGAAAAACTTTTTGTGATCATGTGACCTTGGCCCGGGCTCTGATTGACAGCTGCAGAGTTTGTCACAGGCGCAGCTCAGCGTGTCCCGGACCCTCCCACTTTTGCTGTAAGCCAATTAATTTTGTCTTTATTGACTTTTGTCTTCTGTGGTAGGATGTCAAAACTGTCCTTTAACTATCATAGGACTGCGCTTTCTGACACGTCACACGGCCTTTCCCCCTCTTCTTCTACGAGATGACAGCTGCTGTTGTGATGGCTAAATGCATTGGCCATGATGTCAGTGGAGAAAAGACTGCTCATAGAAAAGACCACATGTAGAATTCATGTAACTTGGTTTCATCTCAGACAAGTCTGGCATGATAACGCCCTAGTTTATTATTTCTAAAGTCATTTTTGGTGACACACCTGTCACACACCACAGCCCCCAAACAGCATCTACCACAGCCTGCAATGTGGGGTGTTTAGGGAGCATCAGTAAATCGTAGCGTTTACCAGCAAGAAAATGTTTAGCAAGTCCTATGTTTTGCCTTTGACCAGGTGGGAGATGCAACGAAATGAGAAAGTGGGTTGTACTTGTGCTACCAGTGAAAAAGTTAGTCTGGAGCTCTGAATAGTGTTTCTTTTCCCGTTATTTGTGTTGTGTGTTTTGAGTTTGCACAGATCCTGTAAATACTGATGAAAGTTTGATGAATGGTTTTGACATTTAGTTCTGGTAAGTCTTGATAATGTTAAATTAGATTATGATTAGAATATCCTCCACAGGTAGAACATTTGCACTCCTGTAAATAGTTGTGCCTGATGTTACTCACATTCTAATTTCTAATTGAAAATAAAAGATCATTTGCAGGCTGTGCACCCCCACCGAAAATGTTCACCAGCCGCCACTGGTAGGGACTATCTTCATGGGGAAAAACTTTGAAATATGAAATGTTGATGCACAGAGATGAGTTGATAGTGGCTGAATCGATGACCAGAGAGGGACTTAAAACACATTTTGGCTTTGATGAATTGCTTGTGTCTTTGCATCCTTTTTGTTTTCATTTGCTCCAGGTGGGAAAACTGCAGCATAAACGCTCTTCTCATTTACATACATGTGATTTGTATTCCCCACTGCAGAAGAAAATCCATGTGATGATGTCCCTGTATTCAAACTCTGTGGCTTTTTAAATAAACTGCACACACTCTAATATTCAGCCTGGTGTAGGTTGCACTCCAGGTGTCCCTTGTTTCCATGAAAACCAGTATATGATATGATATGATAATACCAGGGAGTGTTTGCCTGGGCCACCCGCTTATTTGTCTTCTCATTACACCACTGGTGTCTGCTCAAAGGGATGATAGCTGAAACAAGCTGCGCAATGAAGTTCTGCCGTGAAGACTGTTTGCATGCCATACTCCCATCTTCCCATCAGCAGCCTCTTGAATTATTAATCCTGAAGGAGAAATACAATTTGGAAGTCGAAGACATCTATATCTTCAGAAGTCACAGCTGACCGGGCGGGTTTACTGATAGACACGATGAAGAAGAATGGCTGTCAGGTCGGTTCTGATCACGAGAAAGCGCTGATGATTACATTTGAGCTTCTTATTATGTAAGTCTTCGGGGAGCCCGCTGGGTTGGTCGAGCGCTTGACGTTTACATCGTGACGACGCATGAATCTCACGGACGCACGGGGGACCCTCTTATCTCCACCAGGGATGGAGGGAGACTCGATGAGCAGGAGACAGACCGAAGCTTCCCTCAGTGAGTCTGAGGACCCCGTGATGCGGCAGGGAGACAGACGCTCTCCCTCCGCCTTCGTGCGCCACTGAGACCGAGGATGCGGTTTTCTGGCGGCGTCGCTCGCTGACTCGAGCCCGCTTCTGACAGCAGGAGGAGAGGAAACACGTCTCCGGCTGGAGGTAACGCTCCGGAGTCATGGCAGGCGCAAAGCTGACGCCCTCTCCATCGGAGATCGACCCAGACGTCAAGACCGACGTGCAGAAAACCCCAGAGCCCACCTGGGTCAATCCCTCCAACCCTCTCCGGACCATGGGCTCTTTCGGGAGCGATGCCGGCCAAAGGTAGCTGCTGCAGATCCGCACCGAGAAGGCGCATGTTTGTGAATGCAGCTCGCTCGCACACATGCAGCATCCTCGGCGGTAGAAGATGCTGCGAGCGCATGGTGCATGAAGTAAGACTGATAGAACTTAGCTCGTAATTATCCGCAGAGAAAAGTTGCGCCGTGATTACTCTATCACCATGAAAGCTGTCCATGACAGCACCAACATTTATAGGAGTCTGAGTGACATAAGCGTGGTACAGGCTCCATTCCCTCCATTGAGGAGGTTAAGCTTTAAGGCATCCAGTGCCACTCTGTCTGAGTCGGTGTCATGACAGATAGCTGATTGATTGCTTTTGTCGTCAATCATTTTTCTCTCAGCTTCGCTCAGATTCATTTAATCGCTGCAGTCTATAGTGATTACATAACTCTTGTGTGTGCTGCATTCCCATTACAATTTTATGAATCCCCATGATCCTATAAGGTGGGAGATATTTTTATTGCGCCACAGGATTGAAAGTTATTTTTGACATGGTACAACCAGACTGATGGATGAAACGAAAATGCAAACCATAGGAGATTATGAGGACATGCCTTCATTATTAGATGCAAAAAAAACAACCAGCACATGTCTGCACAACATTTGGTTGACAAATCAAACGTGGTTTTGCATGGAATGGGCTGAACCTGTAACAGCTGAGGGGACACAGCATTGCTTTTTCCAGAGAGACAAAAGAACTTGAGAGGTGCAGAAATGCTGCCATCAAAGCTGAGATTGGCACTCTTTTCTGCAGGGTTTTTTTTTTTCAGGTTGGCTTGGCTGAAAACAGGAATACTGTGCTTGTTTGGCAGTGATTCAGAAACCACTGCACAGCCAATATGCTGGTGGTGCAGTGTGTTCTGTCTCAGTATTTACTGCACACATTTTTCTTGTCAATATTTATTTGAAGGCACTGAAATTTTGGGTATGTTTGACCACATCTGTTCAGATCTACTCTAATCTAAACCACTGAGCATGTGGTGAAGCGTTTCTTGTGTAACCTATGTATGTACGTGTGATTTCAATCCCACATTAGACTACAAAAGCAGCAACAGTGGCATGGGTAAATACTTAAACACATCCATTTGAGACTGAATGACAGTGCTGTTGAGGAGATTGCGAGTTCATTTTGTGTAACCTGACAACCCATCTTGCTTCACAGTCATGATTATCAAGCTGTGGCGGTGTGAAGTCTTTTTAAATAGTACCAAAATGCTTCCTGTCCCTCCTTCACTCATCAATAATAGAGGGCTTCAGCATTCACCACGAGCACTTTTAAATGTGTCTGACTCAGCTGAAGCCATAGTCCTCCAGTAAACAGAGTACTTACTGCAGGGCTTCCCCCCTGGGGAAAATGTCTGTAGTTTGGCTGCTATGTTTTGGATCTCAGAGCTGGCAGGATGTCATAGTTTGTGACAGAGCTGCCAGGACTATCTGATGTCCTGAAAACGCAGGTGCATTGGAAGTAAAACAGGAGGCAGGGAGGCTTGGATCAGGAGTTGAGGCTTGAGCTGGCATTGATTCAGGGCTTTCTTTCCATTCATTTTGATTCATAATATCCTCATGTAGTTAAGAAGTAATTACTTCAGTGTTTCATGATAGTGGTGCTGTAGTTTTTATCCATTCATTTCAAGGTTGAAAAAGTAATAATGGCTACAGTAAAGATGACACTGAGATGCTTATTCTCAACTACTGACCTTACAAGTTTATGTTGATGCTATGAATGTAGGTTTGAACTTTCGAACAATGTGGTTTCTGCCAACTTGTAGGATGTATAAATGAGTGTATTAGCAGAGCACAGGGCAGCAACCAATGACTATTTTCATTGTCGAATAATCTGTTTATGTTCTGAATTAGCTTGTTGTTTGCTCTGTAATATGTCAGATTACATCCTCAGATGTCTTGTTTTATCAACAACCCAAATATGGCAACAGTTTACTGTCATAAAGCAGTAAAGAAACCAGGAAATATTCCCATGTATGAGGTCGGAATGAGAGTTTTTTTTCTTTTAAAAATTACCAAAACTGATCAATTTATTATCAAATGTTTACACTTTAATAGCTGATGAATAATCATTGCGTCTCCAGCACCAGGGACAGCAAAACACATTTCTGCTAATAACTGCAATTATAGATGCAGGATGTACATCTGTGAATCGAGCAGCTGGTCGTCTCCATTCGTAAAAACTAGCAAGCATATAGAGTGAATATAAAACTGTTCTTGGAGATGGATGGTGCATGAATGCAAATGGTCATGATGGAGCTTGCCAAGAAAGCAGTGAGATGTAGCAGCAGCTAGAATGGTCTGGTATAAAAAAGATAGTGAATAATGAGCATGTATGACGTGCGAGGACAACACTGATGGAAATCACAAAGCCTGCGTTGTTGCTGGTGTGGCGTAGGTGGCTGTAGTGATAATGGCAGATATGTTAGAGTGTTTAAAATCTTAGTCTTGCAAAAGCCGGTGAGTCAGCTGACAACTGGTGCGAACGCTGAAGGAGGAACGGATTGGCTGCCACTCAGTCAGTTTATAGAGATTGAACATTATTGACTGTGGCTATAACGTAATCTAAGTCTGTTTGTATGGCAATCTAATGCACAATATCTGCAAATGGCTGGAGCTGTAAAACCTAATGCATCCGTTGGCCAGTTGCCCTTGGCAACCAGACTTGGACCACTGTCAACCGTCATGGATAGGTTGCCACTCTTGGAAACAAGGACTTATAGTTTGATTAATGAAAAAATGTTTGCATCCATCTTCCTGTCAGGTACCTATTCTTTCAGAAATTACAAAGGTTTTTTTTTTTTTTTTAAATTTTATTTATTAAATCTGCAAAGAGCTCCAGTCTGTCCTCTGCAGGCTGATGGGATGTTGTCCGGAATCAAAGAGCTTTCTCGGTTGTGAAATGTGATCAGCGTGGGATTTGTGTCCAGCTGGCTTAAGAACGAGAAGATGTGGGGTGCGGGAGAGAATCAATAATCTGGCCACTTGTGGAAAAGCTGCCTATAAGAATTATTTATTTCAGCATAATTTATGGCTGCTATGTACTGTAACTTATGCCTTGATGTTTGTGTGTGTGTATAGGATTCTCTATATAGTATTGACGTCTAAATACTGTCTGCAGTAAATAAATGAAATGAGACTTGGAGGATCTTGAAGAACAGAGGGAGTAACCATCTTTTCGATACAGAATGTGGTCAAAACTCATTAACTCATGCAGATTTATTTTGGCTCCATGCAGCCTTGCCACCACATTGTCCTCTCTGTGACAAATCTGTTTGAAAACCGGGCATTTGGCTTGGCCTGTTGGTGTGCAATGAATCTGAATTTCAGAGTCCAGTGGGAGCAATTTGACATATTCTTATTAAGGCTATGAAACCACTATATTGCACAGGATGATTTGAGGTTTTTAGGCCAGCAGCAGCATTTTGATAAAAAGCAGAACTTTAGATTGATTGATATGCAGCATCAACATTTTACCATTTGCTGACATTTCAGCAGCACTGAGCCTCCTCCCTGAGCTTTTATGTCTGTCAGTCGAAAGTTTTGCTTTTTTAAAAAAAGCATTTGGTCTTGTTTCTGTTTTTATCGTACAGGCTTGTGCACCTAGTGACAGCTCGTCAATATTGAAGCAGAAAAGCAGACTTTGATGTTGGCCTTGGTGTCTATTGAGTTGGATTGATGCTTTGGCAGATGGATGGATACATGCATTTTTATGTTCTTGCATTTATAATTGAAATCTAAATGAATTATAAAATAGGAAGATCCATGACCCAGGGGAGAAACCATGCATGAAGGTCGTGCAGTGGACATCTGATGTATATATGTTAGCTAATCAGCCACAAAATTATGCACAAGAACAGATCGGTTTAGGGAGAATCAGAAAGAACACCTTCAGTCTCACTGTAGAAAATACGGTGAAATTTACTGGTATTTGCTTTTAGCACTGAGTATTAGTTTTTGAGATTTTCTGGTAAAAACCCAGACTTTTTTTGTACATGTGTGTTGACAGCTGACCTGTAATTTTTGGACAGTTAAGCTTCCACATAGATATTTTGTTTTTTTTTTAAAAAAGGCTATCGAGTCAGGTTAGTCGCGCATGCATCTCTGCATCAAAGCTAACTTTTTATCTTCTTCAGGTTCGTTTTACTTCTACTCCCTCACACCTTTTTCTTATCCCACTTCATATGTATTGATGCAGCTATCAGCCTTTAATGATGCAGTGTATTATGTGCCTTTGACAGTAATTTAGATGCATTTAAGGGTGAGAAATTACCAGAATAGCCTTATAAGATTTAATCCTGATGTTAAGGATCCCCCGCAACATGGAAAAGTACAAGCTGTCTCGGGTAATAGATCTGCTTTAATCTGCACGGCTAAATGAGACTTTGCTTTAGTGTAAGCAGCAATCTGTAGGAAATGGTGGGAAAATAATGGATATGTACTGTTTTAATTAATACCATGAATAATGTGGATGTAGTAAAAGAGGAGCAGTTAATGGAAATTTACTAAGAAAACCTTTTGTCCTCTGCTTGTTTACGATCTCAACTATTTTGTGTTCTCTTGATAGTGGGCCTTGTGGTTGCTTGTTTAATACACCATGTTTTTAATGCATGGTTGTATCATTAGCATTTTATCACAATGGCACCAAGGAATTTGTCTTCCGTTTCCAGCTAATTACCCCTTCACATTCTTTGCAGATTCACTGCTGTTCACTTACACTGTGATTATAAATGACGGTGCAGCGTTACACGTTTTGTTATTGCACACACTGCTGAAGTGTGTCCTCCTTCCATTTTTTTTTGTGTAAATGTGTATTTGTAGCATCCTGCTTTCACGGAACAATTACACTCTCATCCTGATTTCAGCACCCAACATTTAATGAGGGCTTTTAATGTGGTCCTGGGGGTAAATTACATGATGTCCATCAATACTGTTCAATAAATTAAGAAGATGAAACTTAAAAATAACAACTGCCCTGGTTTCTTGGCATAGCCCTGAATAAAATTAACTAAATAAGACGCATTACCAGGAGGGTAGATTAAAGAACAGCACGAGGGGCCTTTGAATAAGGCACTCAGACAGTGAGATACAGCGTTTACTCGGCTGTGTATGTAGTTGTATACTTAGGAATATTACCACTTTCTCTCTTCTTGCTCGCCTTTTCCTGCATCTAGAGAGGATTGCTTAGCAGAGGGATGGACTTGAACAAGGTGTAATTTGAGCGAGCTTGCCCTATAGCTCACATAGGTGACTGAACTGAGTAGAAACCACGCTCCAGTAAAAAGCTCACCTGGCCTTGGCTAAATGCAGCGCATCAGCAGACCTTTGAAATCTTGGCCTGCAAGTTAATTGCAAGGAAAGGGATGACCGTACTCTCACTGGATGGTATAATTGGTTAAGAGCCCTCGAATGCTGTTATCACTGAAAACATATATCTCCACGAGAAACCTGCACAGATTCAGACTGCCGACGAGAGGTGGGCAGACCATCGAGAGCATGTTTTCTGTCAATGTAGCATCATTTATGGAAATTCTATAAAACTGTTAATAAGTAAAATAGCTGCATAGAAAATGGGAGCTGTTCAGTGCAAGGTAGTAACACAAATAATAAAAATATGCAATCTGTGGACAAGGAGCACAAAATATTGAAAATGTGTTGGCAGCCCAACCAGTGAATTAAAAACCTGACAAATAAAGGAATATAAAGGAAACTAATGTAAAAACCATAAAGAAAATCGTACATAGCCACAAAACATGTCGACATTTGTTAATAATTGTATTACCTATAACAGGGGTGTCAAACTGTGGTCCTCGAGGGCCGCAATCCTGCATGTTTTAGATGTTTCCCTCTTCCAACACACTTGATTCAAATGATCAGCTCATCATCAAGCTCTGCAGAAGCCTGATAACGATCCTGATCATTTGAATCAGGTGTGTTGGAAGAGGGAAACATCTAAAACATGCAGGATTGCGGCCCTCGAGGACCGGATGTCGACACCCCTGACCTATAATGATCCAATATGTAAAGAGGAGGAGCTGCCAGAGGCTAAAAGTTGTGGTTAAGCTTGTTGTATCTACTAATGTGATTGCTTTGTGTACAGACTTTTCTAGCTTAATATAGAATGATAATGTTAAGTTTTGGTTAAGAGTCTCCTACTGTCACTGGTGGCCACTGCTACAGCAACATGTGTTGCAGGGCTGCTACAGTACATGAATGCTGACAAATTGTTTGGTATCTTGATATTCAAAAGTAATAGATGATGCAAAATTGAACTGGTCCATTGTTTTCTATGGCCAGGTTCAACGTTTTGTTTGAATCATGACATTTATATTTTCTTCTTTCCATTCTTAAAGGTTGCTTGTAGTTGTTTGAATTGGTCTGTTTTCAAAAGTTGCCCCGTTGCTGCATTCACAAGTGAACCATATGCAGAGCTGCTGCGTCACTATGCTTCCTCTGTAATCAGAGAAAATGACAGCAGCATGTAGTGTTCCTTGAAAAGCCTCACTGCAACTGTAAAAATAGCCCTTTAAAACAGAAATGCTTCATAAAGTGTCTGTATTATTTTTTAATGAACCTATTGCTCTACAGGAACTACTTTCTCTCGATCAGGGATTCTACTTTAGTTTCTTCATCACCCCACTGGCATCTATTTTTCAGTATTTGCTGATGGTTGCTTTACCCCTTAGAGTTTATTGCAGTTTGTACATGTCAGCTTATTCACATTACAAAAACTCATTAAAAAACAATTAATTCACAGTGCTTTGCTGGGTCCAGAAACTGAAAACACACCAATTCCCAAGTGAAAGCTCACCATCTTGTTTTTCCTACAACCCTACGTTACACATGTGCTGCAGGTGTACCTGGTAAAAGGATGCGTTTTGCAGCACATTTGCTCCGCATACCATTTGCATACATATCGTTGAAGAAATTTACCCATAGTGCTCATGCGACATTTGCTGTAGTGGGATGTTTCTTAGTATACCGTGGGCTTTTCAACACAGAGTGTAAGCCGCCCCAAACGTTTGCAGAGTAAAGCATTTTATACAGTTGACCAGACAGTGGGGAAGGGACAGCGTGTAAAGACAAAAAGTAACAGTGATTGGTTTGCATATAGTTGCTAACAAAAGGTGATTGAATCAAGGGGTCTGATAGGCAACAGAAGGCAGTTACAAATAACAAAGATGATTGAGTTACGGGGTCTGGCAGACAAGAAAAGGCAAGGGGATTATCAGTTACAATGGTAATGGAATAATGAGCGACACTAGGGGTTGGGGGTGGTTGCAGCAAAAGATGTGCTGATTTCTTCATCAGTGTTCATATAGCCACGGCATGAGAGTTACTTTAGCTGGTATGCAGCAAGAAACATGTGTGAGTTGTTGTCAGAATGTATGCAGATTTAACATATTTGGACTAATTCAACTACAGGACGGATTTATTTTTTTGGACTATATGCTTATTTTTGTCATGTCTGCCCTTGTTGTAAGAGAAGAGAAATTACATGCAGATAAAGGTTGAACTGGAGTCTCTACTAGTGCAAAGGGCATTTCTGACCATGTGTTTCACACCCTAACCACCCGGCCATCTGACTGCCCCGGGATTGTTGCTTTGTTTGTATTATGTAACGAGGATGCTGCTGTTAGAGTTCCCTCTTAATCAAGCATTAAGTTACTGCGTTAGAATTGACTTTATAGTCTTATTTTTCAAAGAGGGCAACTTGATCTGCCTGCGTGACATCTGAGGAACAGTGTGGGAACTGTAGTGTATGAAAAACTGCTGGCACGCTTCCTGTGACGCAAGTGATGAGATTGAAAACTACAAGTCCCATTTGCCCTTGAAACTGCTGCAGAGATGGTGTTTGTGTGTGTGAGTGTGTTTAAGGTCCTCCCACTTTCTACCAGCCAGTCCTTGAGGCAGTTCTCAGTGACTGGAACTGGAAGATACTTTCAAAGTGCTGGACATTTCGCACTTGTTGTCTCAGTTGTTCAGCCCATACTTGTGACTCTGTACCTGCTGCAAGGAGGTGAGACTCAATTTGCTTCTTCATTTTACGCATCACATCTAATGTAGAGAAGGACATGAAGGACAAGGATGCTAACTGCAGATTACAACAATTTCAGCATCTGTTTTGTTTACAATAGAAAAGAAAGAGACAATAGATTGCGTTGAGGTCTGTTGCATGCTAATGGAGGTTAAGAGAGCCTGTGTTTAGCTGAGCCTCTGTACTGCCCAAGCTCTTAGCAGCCAGATAGCATCTTTATTGCTCATTAAAGTGCTGTCAAGTAGCCACCAAATGGACAGTGGGATCCCAACAGAGGGTGTTGTTATGTACAGCATCCCTGATACAAGCAGTTTCCTAATTGCTTCACTTCAGAAATAGCTTTAAAGTGACAGATGACACCTAACGAATCACACTGGTAGTTGTTTTTAAGCAGTGCCATTAAATTAGCCAGAAAATAAGTGATGTGCTGTGCTGCTACAGTGCTTCAGTCTGGTGCATGTCCTTCACTGCAATTCAACTTTGCTCCATCAGAAAATTTCCAAAAATGCCTGGCAGCCTTTTTGTTTTTTATATCTTTCATCACTCTTCATGTACAGGTCTGAAATGAAGTGAAATTATTTGAATACTGAACTGAGTGTCATTTAGAAATGCAAACTCTGCCATTTATTATGATTAATAGCATAAAAATCTGTTTTTTTTCCACTTTTCATCCATTATCACTTGGTAAAAAAAAATCTCTGACAAACTTTGTGTTGTAAGTGTTTCCATTACAAGAAAGCTGCACTCATTAGAAGAAAGCTGCAGCTGAATGAGCATCTAGACATTCTTCTTAAGGCATTTTTCAGAAAGCAATTTCACTGCAGTTGAATCCTACAGCTGAGGATTTTATTGGTTTCTGGGGACTGTCATAATCGATTGCGCACTGTTTTTGAAATGGCAAAAGGTTCTTGATTAATCACTGAAATGGTGAAAGTCCTCTCTTCTGATCTCGCTACTTCCTGGGTTTAATGGACGCTCCATTAGTCCATTTAGTGAAGTATAAATGGGATGACAATGTTTTGTCAGAAAGTTTTCAGCTGCACAGCCTCAACAGTCAAATAATGACCTCTTCACAGCACAGATTCCTTCAGCTTTTTCCTATTTGACCAGCAGGCAGGCTTTGATCATTTACAGACTTCAAAGGGATATCAACCTAAATTATATTTTTATCCATCCACTTCAAATTAATATTTTTAGATGCACTTTGGACCTTGAAGCATCTAGACTTGCAGTACACTCACTCGTTTCTGAATTACAAGAACAATGCCAAAAGCTACCACCGCTGTATAGTGCACAAAACAAGAACTGCTGTTGGTACCTGTACTAAAGCTCTGGACTCTCATTCAGGCACCAGATTGTGATTAGAAAATGTGCTACCTGAATGAAAGTGGCTTTGTGGGCTTCTGACTCAGCAAGAAGTCCATCCTGTGCTGTGTGTACGTTGGTTTTGTTTGCAATTTATTTTGAATGTGATGCTTGTGTGTGTGTGTGTGTGTGTGTGTGTGTGTGTGTGTGTGTGTGATCAAGAAGTAAAAAGGAAGCTATTGGATTCCTTGTCAGAAAAACATCCACCATACTACTCATAAAATAACATAACTCTGTGGCTCTGTAATTGGTTTCCAATTCAAGTCTTAACCATGTGTTGCACAAGTCAATTTGTTCTTCATCAAATTGAGATGTGTGTTTAACCTTTGACCACTCTACAATGAGAACTGCCCATTTGTCAGCCATTAAAGTCAGTACATGGGTATGTCTCTCTCTGTCTGTCAGTCCCCTCAGTGTTACACGTTGCCCTTTTCTTTATGGCCATCTCAACATGGCAGCCTAAGAGACCGACCTTGAGGGTGTGTCCGCCGACCCCTGTGGTTTGCATTAAGTGTTCCATCTGTTCTCGTCATCAGCTGAAGCATTATTTTGGATGAAATTAATGCATAGTGTTGGACATGCTGGGAATTAGCAGCACTGAAACACGTTTTGTTTGTTCCATAAAGCGCAAATGCAGACGATGTCCACGGGAAATGTTTATATTTACTTGTATGTGGAGTTTGAAAGCGACTCAAGGGAAACCTTGGTGGAGAAGTCTTGACAGGAGAGCTCGACTGTGCAGCAAGAAGTAGCCACTTAAATACAAGACAGTGGTTTTAACCAGTGCATTTTTTTTTTTTTTTATTTACATGTTCTCATTTTTATTGATATTCCAAAAGGAATACCAACTAGGTAATGTAGTATCAGATCCCATCTTGGTCCTTCTTGCTCCACAGACTGCTCTAAGATTCTCCCTCAAGGTTATAAAACAGTTGCATTCTTACCCAAGATGCAAGTGAATGTTAACACATTGGAGTGGCATCCTTTTTCTTGTTTTTCACCCTTTCCTTCCCTCTCCTGCTTTCTCGACCCCGCTCTGTCCTAACCTGTGCCTATCTGTGTTCGTGTGTGCTGCGTCCAGGTATCAGGAGGAGTACAGTATGGACTCAACCAATGCCCAGTAAGTCCTTGGCAGCATCATGCTTGCATGGCATGAATTGTGTCTGCAGTGGCACCACCACTGATTGTAGCATTTCTGAGAGCACTTGTAGAGCACCGTTCACTTTAGATTTTGCATACGCCATATGTGGACAGAATGCCATGACCGTGTTTTGACAGTTATTCTTCATTACCTGGATGGATTGTTGTTCTAATGATGCAGAAAAGTAATTTTTTTTGGCTACCTTTTCAACAGTTGTTGCGGCAAAGACATCTATCCTCTTGTCAATATTTTCGTCACATTGATCATGCCACAGTAAATGGTGAAAAGGAAGCTTGAGTGTTTTATGAACTGACTCCTGGTGTATTATCTGTCAACTGAATGTGCACGTCAGTCTTCACCCCTTCAGTATTGTCGATGTGAGATCTGGGCTTGAAACATTAAGTCATGTGAGCAGAGATGAAAGAAACTGTAGCGAAACTACACCCTGGTGCAATAGGTGCTGATAACATCAACATGTAAAACGTTTGTGCTGTACTTACTGCATACTGTGCATGCTGCCGAGTCAATGATCATGAAAACGTTTATACCACAGCATCAGCTGGTCTGATAATTGGATTGCAGATCTTTGCTGCATTCACTTTTGGGAAATGGCTAATCCTCCGCGATACTCGAGCTGTTGAGACATGCCGATGAAAGCTGTCAACCAACATTAGTTTCTAGTTTTAAAAAACAACAAAAAACTGGATGTATGTGTCATTTGTGAAATGAATTTTTAAAGATCTTGTTTCAGGTTTTGTTTATATGGCTGAGTTGTGGTGCTCGGCTGTGTAGTAATGAGTATTTGTACATAACAAGTGCACAGTGGTAGATCTGGAGCGTACAGACTTGTGTGGGCATCTCTGAGCGCACCTGCTATTTTGGTAAATCATATCACTGATCTCATAGCTGTGAAGTAGCGACACCGATCACAGTGGCACATCATAACAACCGCTGAACAACTGGAAAAAAGGCTTTTTCAGGAAATAAATGATTGTCTGAATGGTGCAAAGCAGCACAACCTGAATGTTCACCTCAAATCTGCAGTGAGAGGCAGATGGTTTTGGCTTTTTTTGAACTTGGCATAGCAGAAATGGAGAATATATATGTATGTTGATGGATTTGTTTAGATCAAAGCATCAATCTGAGTTACTTCAGTTTCATTTCAACTGTTTCTTACTTCTTAAACGGTCACATCGTACCATCAAATGTGACACAACAGCATTTGCATTCAACCCATTTGAAAATGAATGCATGTGATGCTACTTTTGCCGAAAAGAAAGCTGGAAAGGAGGTGATGGCACACAGGATTGATGAACCACTGTCATCAAACATCTTTCACATAAACTGCAAAAATATCGAGTCATGACAGGCCAATCTGATGCGTGCCGTATAAATGGATATGTTTTGTAGCAGCCTGGTGCCATTTGCACTTGGCTTAATAAAGGTAAACTCAAATTTATCAACATGTGTCCTGTTATCTTGGCTTATCATGGCTTGACAGATGGCTACAGGAATTTAATTAAACTAAAGGAAATTTTTCACACTATACAAAGCAGCTGTGGACGCTGTTGCCAAATGCTCCCTGAAAGGGAATCATGGGATTACTTGGATTTCTCTCAAAAGTGTAATACTGTAAGGTATAGACCTTATTTAATGAAGTGCCCCGAGATCACTTGTGTTGTAAATTGGCACTATATAATAAAACTGAATTCAATTGAAACTGACATGAGGTGCTTTTTCAAATTAATAGAGCAATGCACACAAATTAATTTACATCACCACTTCACAAACACTCCACACACACAATTAGCATGTTTTTTAAATGACGATTTAGACGCATCTACTCAACAGGGACTGATTAATTATTATGATAATGGTGTATTTACATTTGTTTTCATTCTGTTATTGCTGTGTATCTACTCTGAGTATGTCGTTTTTTATTAATACAATCACTAAAGTGGCAGTATATTGACACTAGAAACAGAAATAGTTCTGCTATCAGATCAGTCAAGTCTGGAACCAGTTTTCCCCCTAAAAAAAATACGAACAACTGACTTTGCACTCTCATTTGAATTAACCTCCCACATGCGCACTTTCATTAATTTGCTGGAAAGAGACACAATATATGACCTTTAAAATAAGGTGTCATCATCTGAAACCATGCAAGTGTTGCTTTGGGTTTATGGCTTGCAGTGATTGTAGCCTTTTTTTCAGCAGCCACAAAATCCCTATTGAGCATTAAGCTTACAGTTGACGAGCAGGAAACAGTTATGGCTGACTGTGATAGGCTGAGACACCTGTAAGCCAGGCAGACTTTCCCCAAAACACGCCTCTTGAATCTCTGCTGTATCGTTAATAAAACATTTATCTTCAGAACTGCTGCCAAGACATGCATTAGAAGAAGTGAAATCAACTGTGAAGACACTCTTTCCTTTCTCTAAAATGATCATCAGATTATATTTTGAGAGGAAAGTTTGGACCTTATGAAACACTGATGGTTTTTTTGTTGTTTTTTTTTTTAACCTGCATTCTGTCAGTTCATGCTGGAAATTCTGCATGTTAGTTGCAGAACTGCTGCAGAGGTTTCATCACTTAGCTGTGGTTGTCGCTGGAGTTGAGTGTTTGTTGGGTTGCTGGAAATTGGCTTGTGGTCCTTGGGGATGTGCTGAGTGTTGTGCACTAAGACGGTGTTAACATGCACGTGTTCCCTTCATCAGTCTTATCCTCTTTTGTGATGAAGTAGAATATGAGGCTGACAGCATATTACATGAAACTCTATGTGAATCCTGTACAAAAAAAAGGGAATCCTCTTTATTTCACTGCATCAGTCTTTAAATTCCCTGCTTCTCAACATGTTCAAGAAAATAAAGATCACAAGCACTGCAAAACAGCTACTATTGACCAATGTTGTTGCAAAGAAAATCGCTCAGCATCTGGCAAAACACTGAGGTACTTCCTGTAGAAACAGAAACGGTTGATCTCTTATCACAATGCAGGAAATGTGAGGTTTCAGTTTTTGGTATTTTTCTGCTTGCTCAGGAGAATCAACTTTAGGTTTCAGCTCGTGAGAATCAAGCATCATGAGTGTTTTTGCATGTTAGACAAACAAAAATTCATGAAGGTGTTCAAGGTTTGTAGAAGGGCTTTCTTAGCAGACACCTAAACTGCCTCAGCTTGTTCTTCTCAAAATGGAGGAGGTTGATACTGAGGCACACCTGGATAGCGGTGTTAGGTAAGTTGCAGGTTTTTTTTAATTTTTATTTTTATTAACAAGTATTGAAATGCACTGAACATCACAAGCTGGATTATACTTTACAATGAAGAAAGTATTTAAAGATATTTTTTTTTGCTGTAACACTTTGGTATTGGATGCTTTATGTGGCACTGCATGACAGAAATTTCTTCAAATGGCATATAATATTAATATTAACCTGCCTCTGAAGTGTATGCACTTCACTGTTTTTCAAAGGGAAAAAGAAAGGATTAGTTTTCTTAATAGTCATAAAATAATCATAAAAAGTAAAGTCAATTGAGCAGTGGTGGAACATTTCACAGTTAAGCTGCTCTCTTCTTAAGGACACAAACTACATCACATTCATATTTTTGCAAAGCCTCCTTTTTTTTTTTTTCATTTAAACCAGCCTGTCTATTCAGCACATTAGCTGCACCGCTCTTGAAATCTTCACTTCAGTCAACAGGGAGGTTGACTGTTTTTTTTTAAAAAACCGTATAGTCAGCGATAAAGCGAGCAGCACTCTTATTATAACTGCACATTTGTGTCAAAGCTCCTTGACAGACCTTGAAAGACATATGTCAACTGCTTTTAATTTCAGACGCTCATTCAAGGCTGAACTACAGTAAATTCTGCTGCACTGCACATATTCATACTCACCCAGAATGTTTCGGAACACAATGATCAAGGGTAATCTGGGTCCTTGAATCATGCAGGGTAGCTAAGACCCTCTAACGCACCTCCCACGCACAGCAGCAGCAGCAGCAGCAGCAGCAGCAGCTTACATAGTGATGCTGTAGAGACCAGAAATGACCCATTTCTGCTCTTACATGTTGGCCTTGTCAGTCCACAGGCTACTGTACTCCAATTAAGGTGATTGGCCTCCCCTCTAGCTGATTATGACACAGTATCTTACACTTTCCTCTTGGGGATCCAGGATTCATTTCCATTTTGACAAGGCACCTTCACAATTATCATAGCCTATGTCTGACCCGAAGCAAATTCAACTATTTTTTGCACTAGTACCCTCTGCATGGGCAGTTTGAGATGCCGCTCAGAGGAACAGCAGCAGAGAAAACCAAAGAAGCCACTGCTTTTTGAGCATTCATATCCAAGTGTAATATTTTTAGAATCCTTGCAGCTTTTATATCGGGCACACTTCAGAGGGCGGTGCATGGGGAAACGTTCTATTTTCAACCGTTTGCTTTGTCAGAGGTGTGATGGAGCAAAGCTGCGATCGGAAAATGTAAAACTGTATTTGGGCTTGTGATGTGAAAAACTGCAACTGTTTACAAGACAGGATGCATTATCGTTGGTCTGTGTTCTGATTCTGTGCCCCGAGGCCTGTATCTGATCGTAAACCTGGATGCAGTGGGCCATTTGACTCAAGTCACCTGATTGGTCCGAGATAACAGAGCTGATAGGTAAACCATTTGTTGCTATGCCAGCTCTTCTGGAAATGTAGTTATGTAAGAGCCGCTTCTGGTGACAATTAAGTTTTTTACCTCGTTACAATGCTCATGTGTTTTTTTATTTTAATATGGTGCAAGATGTATCATGAGCAAAATAATCAGTGAACACCATGGCTGATCATTTCTATCTTGAAGCTGCAGTGTACTGTGACCGTGTCATAAACAGGGATTCAAACTTTCTTAGGCAACAAACTAAGAAAATCCAATCCTGCCAACTTTGGATGTGGGTCTTTTTGTGTCATTTTTGTCCTCCCAAGTTGATTTCCAGTTCAACCAGCTATGGCTGGATTACTTCAATATAACAACATGCCACAGTTTTACAGTTTTTGAGCAGAGCTGTAGGTGAGCTGGTGTGCTCGAGCTGCAGTAAGTGTATAGGAATATGTGGGGAAAGAGGTGGGTACCTCATGCATTCATACATCTCAGCCATTTCAAGACATGAAGGAATTTTTTCATGGAGAAAAAACAGAAGTGTGTAATTTTGATACGTGGAAATGAGTTGCAGGAATTTAATCAATGGAGACTTAAGCACGAGGAGCTTAGATTGATTCTGCTGCTGCCACCACCGCATGGTTTGACATGTGTTGTAGCCTCCTCCGAGAGATCTCATGATCATCACAACCCCAGGTGATGCTCCACTAGGTTAACCGATAGTGCTGCTCACCTGTGCTTGATCCTGCGGCACCCTGACGAATATTCCATATGGCACAGAGCATCTGCTGGCAGTTTGACAATTTTTTTTTTTTTTTTCCCACCACAAGGATGTACACAGGGCTTTGAACAGTTCTGTTCTGTCTGTGTGATTATCCCGAGGTCAACAAGCTGTTTGATGTTTATTTACAGACTCCACAGCAGTTACAGTCGCTCGTTGTGTCGAGCAGGGGTGTATGAAATTGTTATCTTGTCGCTGGCAGTGGTTGCGGTGTACAGTGCATGTATTTGTGTGTGTTTGTGTTTTTATATCCAAGTGGGGACTGTAAGATAACAGCACACCAACCCATACAGACCTTCTGTCGCTACAGGGACAGTTTGGCTGCTTTTTCAGGGTTAAGACTTGGTTTTAGGATTACATTTAGGGCTGTGTTGGGGTTAGACATCCAGTTGTGATGGCTAAAGTTAGGTCAAAGGATGAGGGAATGCATTATGTCAATGGAGTATCTCTGTGTGCTACTTCAACACTGCCGTCACTCCAAGGAGGGAATCACAATGTCAGGCAGAAATACAAGAAAGAAGTTATGGATTTCTGCTTCAAACCGAGCGTGTGATGTCTTTACAAAATCCTCTGCGGGAATGAAGCGAATGAGGAGACAATGCACAGAAGCACAACGTTGAGAGTAAATATAGGATGTCAGAAGTGACATGCTCAGACTCTGGAGTGTTGCTGGTTAGAGAGGAAACACCCTGAGTCTCTTCTGAGACATCCAAAGCCTCTGTGGACCATTTGTCCAGACTCTCCTTGGCAGATTCAGTTGCTGCAGGGATGGAGATTTTTGTCTTAAGCCTTTTAATATTGTCACTTGCTGAACATTTTCTTATCGATGGACGCTTACACTCGCACAAATTCAACCGGTTGAAATTTCAACTCCCACGCCTGGAAAGAAGGTCGCAGTCTTGAGCCCTGTAACAGTTATTTTGAGTTACTTCTTTTTTTTTACTGTAGTTGTAGCGCTAATATTACCTGGCAATGCTGACCCATGCTGTTCTTGTGTATTCTCTACACTTGCCAAAGCAGCTTCTAATCGGGCTTTCTTGGCAGATCTTTCAGTTTTCCTTTTACTTCTAGAAACCGCCAGATCAGTGTCCCTCTTGATCTTATCCTGTCCTAATTTCATTGTCGGAGCCCAGTCTGGATTGATGTTGTCGTCGCACCCAAATGATACAAGACAGAAATGCTGGTAGAAAACTGGTAAACGTGTTAATGTTTTACCGATACAGCCGCTTATTTCCAACTGACAGCTACACGTTAAAGTTAAACTTTAAACTTAAAATATATATTTTTAAAAATATTTTTTTGGCCTTTATTGGATAGTGCAGTGAGAGAGAGACAGGAAAGTAGGGGAGAAGAATGGGGGAAGGATGTGTGGGAAAGGGTCATGAGCGGGATTCGAACTCATGACCTCCACATCAGGACTGTAGCCTTGCACATGGGACGCCAGCTCAAACAGGTGAGCTATAGCAGCACCCCAACTTAATATATTTAAACAGGATCCTGTATTGAAGTGCTTTTAGGTCTGACACTGTGCCATAATGCGGGATATTACTTTAAATTTTTGCCAAATCAAAGCGAAATTAATGTTAATTGAATATTCTCTGTAATAAATACCAGGAGGATAATCCATTTTCTGTGTTTTATCAGCTGCAGTACCAGCAGTGTGAACGGTAGGGGTGTGCATCTCTACCTTAAGAGGCGATCCCATATGAATCTAGATACATGGGTTACGATGCACCAGTGGTACATTTTAATACATTACAATGCAATTCGATGCGATGCAGCTTGAATCTATTTGTGTGGTGAAAAAAATTAAAGAGAAATGTATCGGGTCAGAACAATGTCATTGTGTTTATTTTTCGAATACACACAGACAAGACAGACTGTTGCTGTATTAAATATGAGAAAATATTAACGTTAATCGGTTCAGTATATTGCAATCCATAAACTTTGCATACTGAAAACATTCAACGTGGCCTCAGTTTGTTCTGATGCATTTTGTCAAACCAAACTGATGTTCTGCTGCGTGTTGTTCTGGTGGGTGTCTGGCTGCTGTGTGTGTGTTTCAGTGAACAAACCCGAGTTAAGCTAAAGCTTCTGCTCTGTATCTCTGACACTGAATGCACAGATTAACGAACCACACAACATGCTTCTATGGTGTGTGTTTTGCTTGGTCAGACAATATGTTTTGTGTATTAAACAGGCAGCGTGTGTCTGTGTTAAGTTGTGACTATCACCAGTTGATATGGGCGTGTTTCCTGAATAATCACCAGATGTTAAACCAGGGCTCCAGACTAACTTTTTTCGCTGGTAGCACTGGTGCGACCAACTTTCTTATTTGGTCACGCCCCCCACTTTGTCACAGGCAAAAACACATGACTTGTTGAATTTGCTTATCGATAGACACTACAATTTACAGATGTTCCCTAAACGCCCCACATTGGCTGTGGTAGCTGCTTAGTGGACATGGTGTTCTCAGACAGGTGTGACCGAAAAATACTTAGACGATAGTTAAACTGGGGCATTTTGTGTCAGATTTGTCAGAGCTGAAACAGGGTTTTTTTGTGGGTTTTTTTGCAATGTGGAACGCACCCACATAGAAAACAGCGAATGCATTTCACAAGAAGACCTCATTTTTAAGTGTTAATATGACAGTCCACTGAAGTTGTAAAAGTGCTGCTTTCCACCACTGTGGTTAACACGGTAGCGGTCTGTGCCGGTTACAGCGACACCAAAACAGCTTCATGATCATCATGCCCTTGCACAAATGCGACCGTTGTGACACTCTTTATCAAAGCGACCAGATTGGTTGCAGTCTGGAACCCTATAAACACCTGACAGAATGGAAAAAATCTATAGGAATGAAAAGGGATCCTAATCGAGCTGATCGGGGGCACAATGAGTAAAATGCTGAACTCGTTTTTTTTACCACTGGACTACATAGTGTCGAATCCTCTCACCGAACTTGAAAAACATGTTTTTTTTATTTTGGCCAGCATGTTTCGTTTTGCTGTCTGTAGTTGATATTGACATGGATATAGATTTTATAAATGTGTGATGTTTACGTTTTTCAGTGAATTCTTCTTCGTGTGGTATCTTTATCTTCACACGCGCGCGGGGCTGGTCGGGATGTTTCTGCAAACGGAACATCTGGAGCGTAAATACAGCAAGCATCTCCAGTTAACCTGTAACACCGGTGCTGTCGGCCATGCTGTTGTGTTGTTGTTGCCTGCAAACACGTTAAGCGAACATTACTCTTGTCACAGCGGAAGTCTGGAGCGGCCATGTTTAGTATCGGAGCTCCAATTAACTGATTCATACCTTTACAACCAGATATCAAGTGCTCCACAGGAGATCGGTCCAGAGCCCCGCCAACTGATGTATTGATATCGTTAAAGTTAAAATCGATTTCCGGTTCGTGTCGGTGAATCTTTACACCACAAGTTGACGAACTTGACAGCAAATCAGAGCCAAACATAAAAACAAATTTATGTGATTTCTGCATCGGTAATTAAATACATGTCTAGTTCCCATGACAACGTGATGTTTACAGTGTGCGATACTGTAACTACACAGCTTCATTCAGTGATATCAGCATGTTTGCAGATAAAACATATTCCGTCAACTGAGAATCTATATCGCTCATAAATAATAGTCAGGAAACAATTTGGTTAAAGTGAGACGCTCTTTCCAGCCGATTTAAAAACTGAACCGATCTAAACTCTGAACATAACCTGCTCCCGACCAGGTTAGCTCCACAGCATCAGTTACCATGGAGATCTAGCCAGGTAAAAAGAGAGCCACTGAAAACTCTGACTTTAGGCTCAATATACCGCGCTAACCCACTAATCTTGCTTCGTAGTACAGCCCTCTGGTTAATTATCTTTGCTGATATTTGGCATTTTACTGGTTGTCAGGTCTGATGCAGCTGCTAATCTCTGATGGTCGTCCCTCTGTGGTCTCAGGAATGTCTCACAAGCGGACATATCGGATATATGGGATATATATCTTGCTGTCCACAAACAAACACAGGTTCATGTGTGGCTTGTAAGTGGAGGTTTGAGTTATGTTGAATTATTATTATTTTCTTTTATTTTTATTTGTAAAGGATTACCTTTAGCCTGGCCAATTATCTTGGCCGATAGTTGACATTTTCCCGGTTATGGATCTGATGCAGCTGTCGATTTCTGTCTGTCGTCACCCTGTGGTCTCAGGAATGTCTCACGAGCAGAGATAAAAAAAACACGTACAACAACAAAAAAAAAAACAAAATACAAAGCAGGACATCGGCTCCTCTCACAGCAGCTAACGCTATGCTAGCAGGTAGCGGCTAGGTTAGAAGGCAGCAACGGATTAACCTGAAACAGAGTCTGGAAAACAATAATTAATGATGCTAAGATCTGGACCTTAATGGGCAATTAAAGCGTGAGAACAATGAAAGACTAAGAAAATAGAGAAGAACAGCAGACAAATTGATCAGTCTCAGTCGATCCAACATAAAGAGAGGAGAGCGTCCTACTTTAATCACTCCTGTTTCTATTTTACATATTCAGTTATATAGTTGCCCTCATTAATGAAAACCCCTAGTTATGAATGACTCCGTGCTGTCACAAGCTGTTAAGACATGACATTTAATGTATACAGGTTCAAAAATTGGTTATGGATCTTTCTTGATTACCAATAACGGGCATGGGTATCAACCCTGAAAACCCAGAATCAGTCAATCCCAAATCCGGATGCCTCACTTTAACTGAAGTGAAATCTTTGATACACCAACAACCAGAACAAGGACACTGATGGGAAAATGTTTCTAACTTTTCAGCGCTGGTTTCTGTTTGTTCTTCTCCTGTTTCAACATTATAATGTGTCCGTGTACAAAATCACATTCATAAAGACACAGTTGTTTGAGTTAGTTGTTAAAGAAGTTAACATACCTTCCAAAGAAAAGAGTTTAAGAACTTGAGAGGTCGTGCTGTCGTTCTTCAGAGACTGTCAGCTGTCTGATGTAGAGGAAGTGTTATTTGTAGCATCAGTCTGAGGAAAATTTGGCAAAGTGCCAGACAGTGACTTTTGTGATTGTCTATGTTCAAGTGCTTGTTAGTTATGTCTACATTTATACTACTAATGAGAAGTGAAGTATGGCTCAACTTTGCTTAAGTTCCAAAAACACTTAGACTGGTCCAAATGTTTGACAGTGAGACATCTTCTCCAGTCTGCTTGGGGCTCTGTGAGGTTAAACTCGCATTCACTGTTGGTCTGTGCCAAATGCTAACATGCTCACAGTGACAAAGACAAAGTTATGCTATTGTGAGCATGTATAGTGTTTATCACATTAACTATTGTAGGTTAACCAATGAGGTTATAAATAACCACTAAGCACCAAGGTTGATGGGAATGCTATTAGTTTTACAAGCGTTTGGTTATAAAGTATACAACAAACTTCTATCTAAATGAAAAGGCAGTAATTGCCAAAGTCATTACAGTACACTTTTAGGTGAATCTGAACATGCATATCAGAATTCATGTCAATCCATTCAATAATTTTAGACTTTTTTTTTAATAATATGCACTTATTTTATTTTTGCGTATTTATTTTATTTTGTGTACCTACTTTATTTTTATGATGTATATTTGTATCTTTATTGCAGTTGCTCTTACCTTTCTTAATTTTATTCCATTTTATTTTTTATTTTATTTCTTTTTCCTGTATATAAAGCTTACTCATGAATACATACAAGAATTCCGATGTGCCTGCACTATAATGTACCTGTGCATATAGCAATAAAAAAAATGTATTCTATTCTATTGTAATTGTTGAGGCACTGAACTCAAAACACAAATGTGAACCTGGTGGAAAACCAGAGGAAAAGTCAAGGGACTGCTAAAGTTCTACCCATGAAACACCTGAACTGGACAAAGCGTTGTTCTAATCCATCTAGTAAATGTGGAGAGATATTTCTGCAAAGACATTTTACTGTGTATTTTTGAAAATATAAAGCTTAAATATTTTGAATTGAAACAATGCAGGGAAGAGGTGTTTATATCTGCTCAAAAGCTGATAGATTTGCTGCTTTCGTTTTGAAAAAGAAATTACAAAAAAGGGAGTCTTACGTCACTAAACTGATAAAGAAGTTAGCCAAAAATGCTGCAGGTGCAGCACTTCATGGTTCACCAAGCATAGATGAAAACATCCTCAAACTGAGCTAAATATCTCAACCTCACATTGTTTTTTGTTGTTTTTTTTAACTAAATGTGATGACTGCAGAGCCATTATGACTGAGAAGAAAATGTCTCTGCTAACAGACTGCACTGCAGGTGTCCCACCCTGCATTCAGATAAACAGAGAGACTCTAGCATTAAATTATAATTCGAAGAGGGGGCATGGGATCCCACGGTTAACATAACCCCTTTCCTCACACAGACACACATCGGACTCATCCTTGCTCAGTATTACCGAGCCAGTGCTGAACCAAACAACACAATGAGAGGAGCTGTACCGCTGAGTTTAATTTGGAGTCATATTTCAGGTTTTGCTGTGTTTACGTTTCCTTTATGAAGTGTAATTGCATGTACCTGTAGGCAAGCTGGGTAAACATGAAGCCTGTGTGGCCATCATTAGTCTTTATGACAGTCTTTTACTGCTTCTTCGGATAGAGCAGTCAGTGCACTAGGTTGATAAGGGTTTCGGCAAGATGGAGTTTTGGCAATGGGGGTTTGTGGGATGATCCTATACACAATAACGTGTCCTTGTGTTTGTGTGTAGCTCCGCCTAATTCCTCGTGATGGGAAAACATAACACGCAGACACGTGAGTGAAAATTGCCTGCCCTAGAAGCTGTCTCTATGGCAATAAAGCCGTAAGAGGCAGAGAGGGGGGAATATGTAGAAGATTGCTCCTATCTCTCCCATGTTCTTTCCTCCACCTACACTCTCTATCTACATGCCTCTCTGAGGAGACGGCTGCTGTAATTGCCCTTCTGCTCTCTTCTCTCCTCCCCTGTCTTTTTGCACCCTGCATTCATCTTGTCAGACAAGCCAGAAGACTGTAAGGTTCCGTGCTGTGACCGCAACACCATTATTACCTCCCCGTCATGCTCATTAGTGACAACAAGCTCTCTACATTTCAGAAGCTGACAATAAATCTGCCTCATTACCTGCGTTCATCTAACCTACCCACAGTTCTGAGCTACGTCATCGTTCGCGCTTAAGTGAATGTTTGGTCAAGCCCATTAAAGTCCATTATGTTTGCACAAAAATTGATAGAGATCGTTGTACACACTGAAAACTATAGTTCACATCATGTGGGTGTGTACATAAAATATTGAGAGCAAATGGAAATGGCTAAATCCTCCTTTTGCCTCTTCCGTGCACAAATGTATCAATTTGGATTCATTTCTCAGTGCGTGTCATGACAATACATCATGCATATGCATCACAACAAGTGCACCATTAGGAGGAAGTCGTATGACAAAATATGTCCGTATTTATGTGGCAATCTGCGTTATTGAACAAGTGCCATTATTGTGCATTCAAATTCCAGATCTTGTGCTTTTGTGGTTAGTGTTGTTGCACTGTAAAAGGAAAACGTACATAATGACGGACGGAATTGGTGGAAAGAGAGTCCTGTACAGCTTTTTCCTGATCTAGATTTGCACAATGCACACATTTTGTTGCACTTTCTTACTGGAAACTTTCAACAAATGTAATCGTGGGGATTGCACAAATTGGGAAAGAAAAAAAAAGGTTCATGGCTGGTTGTGCCGTGACAAAGACAAGCTGTTCGATAACAGGATGTGCTAATACTGGATGTCCAACTTTAAAATGTATCCTTTGCATTGATTGTCAAACTGTATTGCAGAGTTTGTGTCCTGTTTTGGAGCTGCATGGTAGTGCAGCAGTTTGTCGCCTCACAGCAAGAAGGTCCTGGGTTTGAACCTGCTAGTTTAAAACCTTCCTGTGTGGAGTTTGCGTGTTTTTTTTCTCTGGTTGCTGTGGTTACTCTGGTTTCCTCCCGCAGTCCAAAGACATCCATGGAAGGTTAATTAGTCATTCTAATTTGGCCGTCAGTGTGAATGTGAGTGTGCATGGTTGTGTGTCTCTTTGCGTTACCCCTGTGATGCACTGAATGTGCAGGATGTATCCAGCCCGTCTCGCTCAGTGTCAGCTGGCATCAGCTCCAGCCCCCAGTGACCTCCAATGGATAAAGCTGGTATAACTGATGGATGGATGGAAGTCTTATTTTCTTCTTCACTGATAGGGAATTTTTCTGGTGTGAATCATATCTTGACTAATTTTACAATGTGGTCAAAGCCAAGTTCCTTTATGGCTGATTTTATGGCAGTTTTAAGACCATGTTATAAACCCTGAAGCACTTGGAATATTAACATATCTTGCTGACAGAGGATTTATAAACTAGCATGCTAGTATTTCTCACACTGAGGTACTGGAAAAATGTAAATTCAGTGTCATTTCTTAAACTCTGGTGTTGTACTGCCCCCCTAACAACCGCCCTGAATGCAAACATGAGCATGACATCTCCTGGAACACAACCACTGTCACATGTCACATTTACTGTGAGACTGCAGCTCACTCTAGGAAATATTTAGAATTGCAAATGCGCTGCTGTGTCTCACACTTGAGCCTATATATTACCACTATAGGCTGTCTGGTCACTTGAAATTCGCTGGCTTTCTTCTCAACGTGCTATGAATTTGTGTGTGTATGTGGTGGCGGGTTGCTCTGTATGTTCACCAAAGTGTTTACGTGCCTTCACCTGTCTATATTTACAGACTTTATCACTTTTCCTACAGGGTGCAGGTAGAGTTCTATGTGAACGAAAACACCTTCAAGGAGAGGCTGAAGCTTTTCTTCATCAAAAACCAAAGGTCAAGTAAGTACAGCTGACGGGGAGCATCAACCACTCCCTTCTCCTCATATTGTGAAAATGACAAGCGGCCCGCTGCTGCTAGATGTGCTCTGAGCTAAATGAACAAGTGAAAGGATAATATAGGAAATTGCAGTCAGCGATGACGCATATCCAATTTCTGTGTCATTTGGGGGTTTTCATTATTACATTAGCTGCCTCATTGTAATTATCTATGTGTCTGGTTGTGCACAGCATGGACAGAAGATTTTGGCTCATTTGCTGGGAGACAAAGCAGAGCTGCAGTGTTTTTTCCTATTAGGCGATGGGACTGGCAATGCCACACCATCTCTGAAATCACATCAGTGCTGCTCAGCGATTTGGTGCATCGAGTCTGAAAGCCGTTCATTTGCATCTAGTTGTAAAAATGTACTCAACGGGAGCTCTCTGGTCTCCGGCAGAACATGTCATTAACACATCCTCAATAATGACATGGCTCTGCTGTCTGTCCCTCAACTTGTCGTCGTCACTAAGCTATTAGTCTTTGACATAAAACAGCAGAGTGTAATGAAAATGTTGCACTTGGCTGCAGGGGTCTGTTGCTCTATTTGTTGTTTGTTTGTCCAGTTCCAAATTAATTTAACATCGATGCAGACTTCATCTGAAGAGGTCGTGTCAGCGGAGATTAAGTGGCTGGTGAAGTTGATTGTAAATGGATAATACAGCTAGCACCACCCGCTGGCTGACAAGCAGATCTGCAGCCAAGTTTCTGTTGTTATGCATATTTGGTGGTGCAGGCTGGCTCTGTGCTTGCCGTTATACAATGATCAGCCACAAAATTAAAACCACATGTTTAGTATCATGTAGATTCCCCCTGTGTCCACAAAATAGCTCTGACCCATCAAGGCCCCAGGACGTCTAAAGGATTCCCGTGGTATCAAACATCAAGACACAAGTCAACACCTTGAACTGTTTGTCATGATCCTCAGAGCATTTCTAAGTAATCATTGCAGTGTGGCTGGGAGTGTTATCCTGCTGAAAACAAACAGTGCAATGAAGCAATAACCGGGACGGGATGAACATGGTTTGCAGCAATGTTTAGGTTGGTGCTATGTGTCAAAGTATCATCCACATGAATGCCAGGACCCAAGGCTTCCCAGCAGAACATTGCCCAGAGCTTCACACTTCCTCTGCTGCCTGTCCTTTTCCCATAGTGCATCCTGCTGCCGTCTCTTCCCCAGATAAACAACACACAGGCCTCGCAGCCGTCCGCATGATGTTAAAGAAAACGTGACTCATCAGACCAGGTCACCTTCCATAGCTGCATGTTCCAGTTCTGACGTTCACGTGTCCATTATAGGCGCTGACAGCATGTTCAGTCTGATCAGTCTGTAGCAAGCTGCAGTACACTGTGTTCTGACAGCTTTCTATCATATCCAGTGTTTAGGCTTCTCCACAGTTTGTGCGACAGTAGTTTCTGTGGGATGGGTCAGTCGTCACTCCTCATGCACATCAGTGAACCTTGAGCACCAATGACCTTGTTGCCAGTTACCAGTCGTTCTTTCTTAGACCACCTTTAGTAGGAACTAACCGCTACATATCAGCATAACACTCCATAAAGTCGTCCGTTTCAGAAATTCTCTGACCTATTAACGCTGCCTATTTTGTCTGCTTTCAACACATCAACTTCCAGAACTGACTGTTCCCTTGCTGCCTAACATATTCCACCTCTTGACAGGTGCCATTACAACAGCATGATGAAAGTCAATCACGTCTCCTGTTGGTGGTTTAAATTTTGTGTACATCTGTGCTTATTTAAAGAGAACTCAGTGACTCCATAAACATTCTTATGCTTGTTGGCTTTTTCTGTTCAAGCCCACCAGTTGTTTATCTTGCTTTGTGGTCCTCTGAGACATTTGAGGCACACAAGAGTGCCTGTGTTATTTTTGTATTATTCTTGGTGGATTTAAAACTTACACGTCATGGGAAATCATTTGTCACAGTGCCACTGCAGCATAGAGCTGCATTAGTTATGCTTCGGGGGGGTTTTATGCACCTAAACGACCAGTGCAAAACAAGTGTGACCGAACAGAAACTGCAGAGCTTTAAATGTAAGCCTGTGAATACTATAAAAGATCCAAACAAACTCACTTAAATTAAGCTACACCTGTTTTTGAATCAAGTCCAATGTTTGCTCTTGTTGCTCCGCAGGCCTGAGAATCCGCTTGTTCAACTTCTCACTGAAGATTCTCACCTGTGTCCTCTACATAGTGCGAGTCAGTCTGGATGACCCGAGGGAATATAATCGCACCTCCTGGTGAGAGTCGCACTCAGCAGCTGGCACTTAATTGTTTGCTAATTTGTGGATAATTTCTTGACTGTATCGCCTGTTGTGGAGGGAATAAAGGAAAGCTAGTCAAGGAAATAAAAGAAAGCAGTTTAAGAAACGGTCGTTTCCTGTGGAGACAAGAAGAGAAACTTTATGGATAGTTAGATCTGAACAGCTACATGCTAAGAAACATGAGCGACTGGCACAAAGCCAAACATGTAGAGCATCCTAGGACTTTTACCACACAGCAAGTTTAGATTAGTCTAGCTCTCTTTGGGTTTGGGTTCACTCAGCTCAACATCAGCTGTCCTGGGTAATCAGTATCACAAAATGAGTTATCCACAGGCTCTGCTAAGTCAGGGTTTTTCTTGTTTAGTAACAAATACATGATAAACGGCATTTTTTGCTTTAGAAAAAGTCTTTTCTTATGCTTAGAATGCTGTCTGTCTTTTTCTTTCTTTTAATTCCAAACCAACCAGATGACTTGCCGCATGCCACCACATTTCTTCCCAAAATATTTTCCTATTGGCATGTGAATAATATGACAAATGTGAAAGATATGAGGAGAGCACGGTTCAGTTATTTATTTGAAATGCTTTGGATTTTTACCTTCAGCACTTTTGAATACGTGCATTCTTGTGATCGAGCATTTCTTCTCAAAACTAAAATGTAACCGTAACATGTAGGTCAGCTGTGGCGGTTTTATGACAAAACATTGTCCGGGAATCGAGCTGTCTTGTTTATTTATTTTTAGCAATTGTGATTTTGTTTATTTTGTGTGTGTGTTTGTGCGCCTGAATACAGTGAATGAAAACGAGGAAAGCTAAGTTGCTCCTTCTGTGCTGTCATTTGGAAATTGTGGATTGTCTGTATTGTGCTCAGTGCCAGCTGCTTTTAGAGGCGCATTGGGTTTGTTCTTTATGGCAACATACCAGCTGATGGAAATGTTTCCCAGTGGGCACATTTCCACTCATGCACACACACTCACACACACACTTCCACATTGTTTTTTGTGTTTCCCTTGCTGCTGTTTTTTCTACAGTGCAATATGCCGGAACAGCAGTTGGAATAATACAGCAGAGTCGACAGGAATCAACTGGTATGTTTAGTTCAAATGTAATTTATTAGTGATGTCTGTGTTACAATTATGTAGAGTTGCACTAAAGTGTGAGAAAACTTTTTTTCTGGTTTTTGACAGGGAGTTGATTTTCTGGGTGCACAGAAAGGATTCTGTCTGGGCGATACAGGTGAGAGTAATAACATTTCAGTGAAAGTGCACGTAAATCAAATTCCACTGCATGAACCCAATCTCAGCGCATAATTCCAGCCAAAAACACCGGCAGCCATTTATTAAATAAGAGCATTGCAGAGGACGTTTCTCAGTGAAGGCTCAGAAGCCAGAAGAGATGAGTTTGCAATTGCAGGCTTCATTTATCTCTCTCTCTTCTCTCTGCTCCAGGTGACAGTGGCCTTAATCAGTTTCTTGGAGACTATGCTTATCACATATCTCAGCTACAAGGTAAGAGACTGGTTCACAGTGCGCTGTTTCTCTCTTTTATCCACTTTGGTGTCTTACAGCTGTTTGATCCGAGTCCAACTCTGCCTGTTCGTTCTCTCTCGTGGGCCAGCAGCTTTCAGTGTCCAATCCAAGCGCCAGTGCCAAAGCAGCTGTCAGACACACGGGGAGCCGATACTAATTCAAAACTCATGCATACTGTATCAGAAACTAGTCATGTAAGCAAGAAGGTTCACTACTGTCCTAAGTTTATATGCATTTAAAGGTCCCATATGGTGACCATCTATTTTTATTGTGCAGCTAGCCACCCAGCTTTACAAACCAGGAAGAATTCAGGAAACTCCTTTATGTTAGCATGCTGTGTGGCTAATGTGGCACTAAGCTTTGATTGTATACCCAAAGGTCAGAGCTGGAAAATATAAAGCTGAGGGACATTTAGAGATAGTGGAAACTTTGAGACCAATTTTAAACCAGTTAACAAGGACTAGTTGTGTTGCTGGGCTCTCAAGTTGCATTCAGTGCATCCTCAGCTTGGCCAGTGTTTAGATCTGTTGACTTCCCTCCTACTCTCTGTGCTCACACACACTGCATTTTAATATAGCCGAACCTATAATACGCTGTTCCCATTTACATATTTATCTGTTTCTGTTGTTAGACAATGTAATGAGTATGAAATAATGACAATAAGACTACAGTCAACATCTTTGTCAAACTAGCCACACATCATGGTTGTGCTGTTGTAACAATTCACCGATTAGTTTCCGAGGCAACAGTAACGCACTATGGTAAGGTAGCGGGCGGATCTAACCTGAGCAGGGGTGAAAATCAGACAACCACATACATCCGTTTTGGTTCAAAGCACAGCCTTTTACTTTAAACACTTTACATTATATCCCCCCTCACGCTCGAGCGCATCCCTATACACAAAACAGCAGAACAACGACACTGCTTTCAAAAGAGTTCTTAAAGTTCGGTAATCAGTTCATGGATCGTCAGGCTTTATAGGTACAGTTACACCACCACCTGCATGGCTCTGCAAGGTCACAAACAAATTAAACACGTCACAGTACTCGTAGCAGGTGGCCGATGCCATCAACAGCTGATAACTCACGAAAAAATCCATACTCCACAGCAACGCAACTCCGGGAAAGCCTCCAAGTCGGCGTGTGTCGTCATTTCGCAGCGCGCCCCTGCACGCGTGCAATGCACTCACCTAAATGCAGGTTCACTAGAAGCCACGCCCCCAACATTATTGACATACATTTTGATTCAATAGACAATACCTGTGACTCAGTCAGAAAATATATTTACATTATTTTACAGACAAGATAAGGCATCAATTCAGTCCTGCTGGGTGCTTATGATGTAAGGTCAGACCGGGCCCTTGCACTGTGAATTCGGCAGTATCTACATGCAAAATGATCTCACAGTGGTCTCACACACTCCTTCACATCTTGTGTCAGCTGCTGTCCAGTCAGCTGTTTTTCAACCATGGAGAGAGTCTTCTTCCTCAACAGAGTTTTGACAGCATCCGCTCGGCGACGTTTAAAGTTACAGATACTGAAACTGCCCACTCATAACAAGACTAAAACCAAGTGTTATACCTTCATGATGAAGGGAACCAACCTAACAAATTGAAAACACATTTTGGGCACTTGAGAGACTTTCATTAATCCTCTAAACACGGATACAATATGTGTATTGCAAGTGAAGGTGTCTGCATTATGTATTCATGGAAATAACCCCAGTTAGCACACATAGCAAAGGTTAGTGAAAGTGTGCGTTTTTTTGTTTTTTTTACTGCTAATGAGCAACGGTAAGCAGAAGGATTTCTTTCCCTTCGTATACAGTTAAACACAGCTTGTAAAGGCGGACAAAATATGAGGAGCACTTTTCAAATACAGTCTCATAAATGTAAGAACGACTGAAACAAAACCTTTTTTCTTGTCTGTTACAGTATTCCGACATTACCACATTAGTTAAAAGCTCACTCTTCATTTGCATTTGAATACAACATTGTCCAATTACCTCTAAATCTGTGTGAAAATGGCTTTTTAACATCTCCCACAGCTTCCCCTCTACCCTGAGACTCAAAGACGCGTTATACACCAATTCCTTTTAACTCTTTCCCCTGTGGTGATCTTCTAAAAGTTTGCTCTGGAATTTAACACACACAGTCTTTTTTTTTTCATCTTGGTATATTTTGCTGTGTATTTTTCCTCTGGCCTCTGATGTTTGTTTAGGGATTCCCATTCGTTTTATGAGGAGGAGCAACCGCCAGTATTTTTCTCGATTACCTGAAGGCTTGTCACAAGTGTTTATTTTCTTTACTGAGCTTTTTTTAAATTTATTTTTTATCTTTTAAAGCTTCATTGCTGATACGATCCATCATTTAACTGGACCCTGTAAACGGGGCTGTGCCCTCAATATGTGATTTATATGCGACCCCACTTGCTCATCGTGTCACGCTTTCATGTCTGTTTACACTGTACTGCCTTTTGAAGATAAGGTCTGCATATTGCCAGTGGCTACAAAGTATTGTTAGTCTTATGATAAACATTTTTTTTTTCTCTTTACTTCTATTGTTTGGAAATAACTGAGCTTTCCCTCATCCGGGACTATATTGAATACATAATCATGCATGTAATTATATTGCACAGAAAGACCACATAAAACATGTCTTGAAGAGCACAGTATACAGTATATTACAAAGAATACTCTTCAAAAAGTTTAAAAATGTATAAGAATGTTGTAATGATAAATATTTAATTAGAAACGTTATACTAAGCATGTATTTGCGTATAAATGTATATGCGGTAGTTAAGAATCATTATCATGAGCTGCAAACAAGCACATGCTCTGAATACTACGAGCATAAAATCAGGTCACTGAGGAGGGTTTTTTTTAGATACCAATGCTGTCGTTTATACAAAGAAAGAAGCTTGTGGCCTTTTATTTTACTCATTGCATAGAAAACGGTGGTTCTTTTTTTCCCCCATTGTACAGTATTGTGGTCTTATCACAGTTGATTTCCTCCATTATTGCAGACATTACTCCCTTCTCTGAAACGTTCTGCTGGTTTTACTGAATTATTTCCCATCAATTTCCTTTTTCAGGGGAACATTTGGGAGCAGATCTTCCAGATATCCTTCATATTGGAGATGATCAATACAGTGCCATTTGTAATCACAGTGAGTAATTAACTTAATGAACTAACCAACCCACAAAAAAAGAAAGAAAGTGTGAGCATGGGAACTGTGAATTAGGCTGAAGGTGTTACGGTAATCTAACGCTAATGCTCAAATAATCATCCCAGACTGAACGTTTTACCGTAACCAAAAATTGCCAAGGGCATAGTAATTTTCCTCTTTGCCTTTTGCATTAAGGGAAATAGATGTTTATTATTTTTCAGGTGTGTAAACTCAATAACTCACTAATATACTCTTTCGCTTACATTCCCTCTTTCCCCTTAAGATCTTCTGGGGTCCGTTAAGACACATATTCGTCCCTGTATTTCTTAACTGCTGGCTAGCCAAAGGTGCCCTGGAGAACATGATAGTAAGTATTTCCGAAAGTAAATACTGCGTTATTGTGCTGTATACACCGTAGTTGTATTGTACTGGAGGGAGCAAACACAGCTGCATGTTTTCTTTACTGCTGCAGGCTCTGAGGTTACATTATCCATCCTCTTTGCAGCCATATAAGAGTTTATGAGCAACCCTGGCAGTGGGGGATGAGTGGGTTTATACAATTTAGCTGAGCAGAATTTAATTGAGCAGGCTAATTCCTTTTTTTCTGGTTAACTGACGCTCTCTTTTTGGGAACGCGTCTCATTTTTGCACAAGCCACTCTATCTTTTTAAAGCTAGTGTTAGCGATGACACAGGCTGCTTTGATAAATTAGCCTGCTGCCTAATTAGTTGGCCGTCTAAACTAACACTGACAATTTATTCAAGTTAATTGAGCAGACTTGTTTGGAGACAATATATTTAAAAAAAACAACTGCAGCAATGTTTTTTAAGGCATGTATATAGGTTATGGATGGTTACATAGAGAGCAAAGAAACACTCAATTGATCTTCATTATCCAAACAACTGTATGCACTGGAGGTTAGTGAGCCAGTGCATGCAAAAACTTAATATACTGTAGCCCTATATTGTGAATAAAAATGATAAATTGCACTGTAGGGAACAAGGCAAGCCAAAGCAAAAATAAGTACGAGTGTAGGCAAAGCAGCACAGGATGAAAAACAGATGGTGCACAGAATCCTGGTGCTGGAGTATCAATATTGTCCAGGGTTTGCCATGGGTGCAAAGCGACTGGTACATGAAATTCCAAGCAATTAGATTATATCCAACTGGTGTATGGTTTGCTCTCGCTGTGATTCAGACGAGACCACGACCGAGTGAGAGCTCAGCGCCAAGGCGATAGTTGGCAGATGGTAGATTCTTGGTCCAGGGCGGTAGAGGCAGGCGGAACATGCTAACAGGGTGGAAACGAAAATGAGTCGTGAGCCGCTACATTTCAAGATGGACAGCGTGCTAATGTAGAGGGTTGTTTTGTTTTGTTTTTTAAGAATGCCAGTAGTCAGCAAGCATAGAGTTTCTTTGTGTTACTTTGTCGCTGTTTTCTCCACCAATACAAAAAGAAAAGAATCTATACAAGTCAAGACAAGACAATAAATACAGTAAAAATCACAAGTGTTTCGACAAGTAAACATTTTTTATTCCTCAGGATCAGTACATCCAGTCTGAAGTAAAATAATGGATGCTACATTGAAGTGCCAGCTTAACCTTTATTCGGTTTATGTCGATATAGAAAGTGAGACGCAGCCCTTTTAACACGTTAACAACATTTTATGGCTGAATGAAGACAGCGACTGACTTTTTCTTGCATCGTTCTGCACATGGTTTAGTTTGGAACAAATGTGGCCCAGAGTGGAGAAATGTATTTCACTTCCCAAAGAGTGATACGGACATAAAACTGAACAGTATGCGCAAGAGAATAGGTATACCTAATCTAATAACTTCTCCTCTCGTATCCAGAATGATTTTCATCGTGCCATCCAGAGGACCCACTCTGCCATGTTCAACCAGGTGTTCATCCTCATCTGCACATTACTGTGTCTGGTTTTCACTGGGTGAGTGAACTTCTGTTTTTCTGAAAGCATACATAGCACGCTGTTAGCAGTTATTGGCTCAGCGGTGGGGCCAGAGGTGCACAATCTCGCTGTAAAAGATAAAATTGAAACGCCATCAAAAAAAAAGGCAACAAAATGTAAAGAGTAGGAGTTGATCTACTGTTAGTGGGAACAGCAATATGTAATAGATTTTAAAGAGCCCGTATCATGCACATCTACAGGTTTATAATTTTACTTTGAAAGCCTGTTAGAATATGTTTACACATGTACATTTTCAAAATACACATTATGCATTTCATACTGCAAATTGTTGCAGCATCTCCATTTTAGCCCCTGTCTCTTTAAGGCCTCCGTCCTAAAAAACTGAGTTTGCTCTGATTTTGCAGCTGACCTGACCAAAGCGAGGCAGTGCTGGTTATATACTGTAACCCTGGATTTGTGAGCACAGGTAGTGAGACGAAACTGTAGCAGAGGACATAATGACAGCTTGCAACGTGGGCTTGTTTAAGTAGCCACGAGGCAGATGGTATGCAAATGAGTTGCATGGTGATGTAGATAATTATCAGAAGAAAAGCCTCAACTTCAAGTGAGGTGTTTCAGGCAGGTTAAAGAGCAGAGTTTTTCTGTGGGCGAGAATAACTCTTTGGCATGCACTTCTACTCTATAACTCTATAACAGTGTAACACAAAAAGCAGGGCTCTTTAATGCAAACGATCCTTTTTCAGGACACTTGACATTCATTATCTTGAAGGTTTGTGATCAGCAGCAGGGAAACATGTAATTTGCCGCCATCCAATTATTAACCTATGCTTCATTTTTTTATGTCTCATTGATCTCCATTTTTATACCGCCTATTTATCCTAATCAGAGCTGTCACTTTTTTGTCCTGAGCTCTTTGGCAGCCTTGTTAAACGGTGGCCACCGCCCAGCAACCTGCCTCCTCCACTCCGCTCTGTCCAGTTAGACATCCTCATTCGCCTTGCCTGGGGGGTTTCATTAAGCCTCCCAACTTATCAATGCAAAAAAAAACGCAAATGAATTAACACAATCAGTGAGAGGGAACTGACGGAGCAATCAATGGTGTCGCTTTAAATGACGTACTGAGCAGAAGGCCACGCTGTATTGACTTCGGTGCCCTTTGGTCTTGGGCAAATTGAATTCTGATATCTAGTCCTGATCCGGCTAAATTGGAGTACTTGAGGCCGACTGGTTTTGTGAAACATCTCTTTATGTGCTTCAATTTAATTATCTTTACAATTCCCTTTTTCTCACTGCTCTTGTATACTCACATTTGTTACCTCAGTATGTATACAAGTGTGACTGAATGAGTGTATCCGGTTAATCAGACAACCAGGAAATTTCTTTGCACCGATAACTTGCTGCACATGACAATAACGCCTTTGAATCCTTGAGTCCTGTAGGGTTTATGCTTGATTTAATTGTATATTTCCTCATTTTGCTGCAGAGCTTGTGGGATCCAGCATCTAGAGAGGGCCGGGAAGAACCTGTCCCTGTTTGACTCGTTCTACTTCTGCATCGTCACCTTCTCCACTGTGGGCTACGGAGATGTCACGCCTCAGATCTGGCCCTCCCAGCTGCTAGTGGTCATCCTCATCTGTGTTGCCCTCGTGGTCCTCCCGCTACAGGTAATGACTATATGGTAAATTGAAGCAGCATTTCCATAAAGCGCAGTGAAGTGGTACACACTTTAATGTGTTGGTTCTGTCTTATCATTATTCTTTAATGTTTTACATCTAGTGATGACCTTTACTGGGCTTTCATCAAATATTAAATGACAGTTTCATGCAGTTTTGAAAGGCTGACAGGAAATACATATTTAATAAGGTGCTTACTTCTGACAGTTTTGGCTGCAGACGAAGTTTGCAAATCTCACTCAAAATTCAGTCCAAATTCATGCTGGCTTCATCATAAGTCTGCCAGTTCTCTGTGTTATTTATATTTAACGATCGCAGTGCTAATAGGGTGAGAACAGAAATGAGCTCCCGCTGCTGGCGAACTACTCCATCAGCAGTTTACACTCCATCTGTGTCCGGACAGCCAATCCATCTCTCTTTCATTATTGATATCACTCTCGCTTCTTTTGACACCACGCAAATGCTGTTGTCGCTGTGTCAGTTTGAAGAGCTTGCGTACCTGTGGATGGAGAGCCAGAAGTTGGGTGGGAACTACAGCCGTCACCGGGCGCAGACAGAGAAACATGTGGTGTTGTGTGTCAGCTCGCTCAAGATAGACCTGCTGATGGATTTCCTCAATGAGTTCTACGCTCATCCCAGACTACAGGTACAGTGACAAGATCTAATGGAAGATTTTTGGTTGTTCTTTTCTTGTAGGTTTGTAATATTTTCCCAACAGTGTAGCTGTATTTGTAGTTTGTACACGTCACTGTCTACTGCCTGCTTCAATCATCATGGTATGAACAGTTGTGTTATTAGCTGTGTCACAAATAGCACACATTTGGGTTTTCATATGATTCTGTCTTTTAGTATTATATATAGGTATTCATGTGAGATAAATGTAAGAGAAGAGGATGAGAAGTTACTCTCAGGTCATGGTCGTTCCAGGAATGTTGCAATCAAGTTTTTTGCAGCCTGTTTCATGTGCTCTTGTGGATGTGGACGTAAACAAACAATAGGGCGTAACTTCCTGCCGATACTGGGAATTAAAAATTGAGCTGGTTTGGAACTTGACTCTTTTAAGCTAACTACAATCCATCCAGCTGTTCCCACTGATCTGAGGTTGGGTTACAGTGGCAGCAAGCTAAGCAGGGCATTCCCAGGCCAGACGATGTTCTGGGACAACCTTGGGGTCTCCTCCCGAGGCGTGCCTAGAAAACCAAAGGAAGATTCCCACGAGGCATCCTAATCAGAAGCTTGAACCATCTAAGCTTGATTTTTTTGGACATGAAGAAGCAGCAGCTCTACTCAGCTCTACAACACCCACATTACTGCTGATTCCGCACCAATCTTTCTGTCCATCTCCATTTTCCAGTCACTTGTTATCTTAAGGTCTCTATATAATTAAACTTCTTCACTTGGGGCATCAACTCGCCCCCAACCACGGGGGAGCAATCTACCAGCTGGTCTCCCTCAGACAACCATGAACTCAGACTTGGAGGTGCTGACTCTCATTTCGGCTGCTTCACACTCGGCTAAAAGCCATCCCAGTGTGCGCTCAAGGTCACGGCCAGATGAAGTTAATAGAACCACTTCATCTGCAAAAAGCAAAGCTGTGACTTTTAAGGTTCACAAACCAAACACCCTCCTGACCCTAGCTGTCCATTTAGATTATGTCCATAAATATCACAGACAGGATATGAAAACAAATTGTAAGCATAAAACAACACAGGAGCAGTTAGAGTTACATGCTACTAAATACAGCAACATACATGTCTCAGAGTGCTGACCGTTCAGTTGTACAGAAAAATGTAAGATATTAAACAAGTTTGTGGATTTGAATAAAGGCTAACGTGTCTTTCTCTTGCAGGACTACTACGTGGTGATCCTGTGTCCGACAGAGATAGACATTCAGGTTCGCCGTATCCTCCAGATCCCTCTGTGGTCCCAGAGGGTTATTTACCTGCAGGGATCCGCCCTCAAAGACCAGGACCTGATGAGGGCCAAGTGAGTGAAAGCTTGGCACATTCAGACAGAACATTCAACATGCATGTCACGTCATGTTCTTGAAAGGTTTAGATTTGAGTCCAGCTAATCTTTATTTTATTAATTTTATATGCTGGATAAGGATCTGAGCTAAATGACTCATCCTCCACTGAAATGCAGTTTGAGGGCAAGTCCTTACAAGTCTACTTGGCTGCCCTCTGCTTCCCCATCATTGTAAAAGGATTTCACTCTACAGTGATCATCTGCTCACATCAAAGGGCACATGTATAAGCAGTAATCGAAATAGTGATGGATCACGTTGGAATATGTTCAGCCTTGTCAGTTTTATCCACGTCAGTACAACATATTACTGCAGCAGTGTGCTATTCACTTCTAGGGTCGCTTTGGGGGATCTTGCTGCTCACTGACAGATATTTTGCTGTTTTATTTTGCTTGTCACATTGCTATGTGATGCTTGTGACATTAGGTACAACTACTTCTCAGTAGCATACGATACCATGAAATCCAAGCCATAAATTTGTCCAAGAGCCCATCTACCATAATTGAAGAGTTCCACTTTAATGTGCAGTTGTGCAGGTAACAGTTTCTTTCACTGATATGTAACAGATAAAATCACTCAGCTGCTGCAGATGGATTTCTGTGTGCTCATTTCATACTGCAGTTCACAGAGCATGTGAGTTTTCTGGCAGCAAGTGAATGATCGGTGGGGATGGAGCTGTAAACCTTTTCATCCGTGCTCATGGGACATTAGCACTCACCCATGCCTAGCTTTTCTTTCAAGCAAAGGTCCACTCAGATAATGAATTTTACGTTTGGTTGATCGCCCTCTTCACAGCCGCCAGCCCGTGACCATCCCTGCCTGTCTGTGTTTCTATTTCCCTGTCAATCCTTCAGGATGGACGACGCTGAGGCCTGTTTCATCCTGAGCAGCAGGAACGAAGTCGACCGAACCGCTGCTGTGAGTTACATCCACAGGAATTTGTTAAAGCAATTTCCAGAGTAAACCCTCTCATGATAAGAACGATGCCAAAGAGTCGTGCGTTTTCCCTTCACACTCTGCTTCACTTTCAAATTAGTCGAGAGACTTGGAAATATTCACACCGTGATTTTGGTGTTGAGTATTTAAAGTACGCTGAATGTCTGAGGCAAACTTCAAAGTTTTTAATATTCAAATTTCGTTTATAAATCAGTCACTGGATGAGTGAAAACGAACTGTTTCTGTCCACACAGGATCACCAGACTATTCTGAGGGCTTGGGCTGCAAAGGACTTTGCGCCAAACTGCCCCCTCTACGTCCAAATTCTCAAACCTGAAAACAAATTTCATGTCAAGTTTGCTGGTACGTGCAGGAAAGCTGCGTATCTTCAGAAAATGAATAATCTTGCCCATCTGTGAGATTCCGACATTTCCGAAATCTAAACTCGTTATGCAATGTATTGTTTTTAACAGATCATGTCGTATGTGAAGAGGAGTTCAAGTATGCCATGTTGGCACTCAACTGTGTGTGTCCGGCCACGTCCACCTTAGTCACTCTCTTGGTTCACACCTCCAGAGGACAGTGAGTACACACACATATTTAGATAGGTATTTAAAAAGTATTTATGTTAGCATTTATTTACAATGACACAGGGGTACTTCAAAAAGTTCTCGGCCTCATGAGAAAACGTCACAGGAGACAGATTGTTGTTGCATTACTTGTCAACATAGTCTCCTTTAACTTCAACACACTTGAGCTAAAGCTTCAAGGTCACATCTTGAGCCGCCAGATTCTCCTCAACAGCTTGGATGTCTTTGTCATCACTCTGATAAGACGTGAAATTTCAGTTTGGGAAACAGAAGCCAGACGGTGCAGATCGGGTGATTGGAGTGCATCAGGCAGCACTTTCAGTTGGCTGCTTCTGCCACCTGAAGCTGTGCAGATAAACGCATTGTCCTGCAGCAACAGTACACCAACTCAAAGCTTTCCTCTCCTTTTTATTTGAGTTTTTGTGGAACTAAGGCTTTACAGTATGCTGTTTTGGAGTTAAGCTCCTTCTTTCCAGGTGAGGCCGATTGCTTTTTGAAGTGCCCCCATACGCAATGTCCGCTGTCAGTATGTAGTTTATTACCGTGTGCTATGGTCCTGCACTGTTCCTACCAAATCTCTTGCATTGTGCTGCTTTACGTGACCTGCAGGTGTTTTCACTTTTATTATAGTAAAGTTTAAGTTTAGTTTAATCAACAGTTGATTCTGATTTTCATTGTTGAACGAAATGCACACATTCAGTTCCTTGTTAATGATTAGTTGAAAATATATTACGTCTAAAGTTTGGCTTAGCTTAATATAATGACTGAAATGACTGGACTGAAAACAGCCTTGCTTTGTCTAAAGGTAGCAAATCCAACATGTTATTCAGGGAGCTTCACAGATGTTGGTAATTGGATTGTTGTTACTTCTGGACAAAGCCAGACCAGTGTTTCCTCCCGTGTTCAGTGTTTATACGACTGTCTTCTGGCTCCAGCTTCATGTTTATTGAACAAACGTGTCTCACTCTCCGTGAGAAAAGACAAAAGTCTAAAACTGTTTCATTAAAGTTTTTGACCCCATGTAACCGGAAGAGAAGAAATAAGAAAAATCGAATATCAACAATTTTTAGGAAAAGATCAACTTTATTGATCCCTCGCTGGGGAAATTCACATGTTACAGCCGGTGGATAAAAATGAAGCCAGCAATGTAGAATAAAGATAAAACTAGAGGTAATATACGCCTGTCACATGTATGACGTAGAATTATACATTAAAAGTCATAAAGACAACGTTTCATCACAAGTGGCAATTAAATAAAATTTCTGCTTTTGTGATCACGTCGCGCTAAAGTAGACGAACACAGGCTGCCACAGCTTCCTTAAAACGTCAGCTGAGATGTATAGTTACCCTTAATTTGGCTTGATGTGTTTTGAATCAGTAACAAGAGAGCTGAACTTTAACTTTATTCATTAGATCTCAGCCTAACAGTAAACCTGAGACTCTATCTTGGCTCTTTGTTTTGATATTTAACACAACTAATCACATTAATTCTGCATCTTTAGCAGCTGAGCTTCAAATAAGTCTTCCAAGCTTTTGAGTGCATTCTCAATGTTTAAAGTCCCCTAAAATTAAATCTGTGTGTATTATAGTTACACATGGATATGTTAAGTTAAGGTAAAAGAAAAGAAAAACAGTTGATATTCACAAGAGTTTGCTCCATGCGTGCAGATTCAATCAAACTTCATGATTAATGTTCGTGGAAGATGACTGATTGTTCTGCGGAGGAGTCTTTAGTTATATAGATGGTGACAGTACAGTAGTCAGACTGTACCAGAGACCTGTCACTGTCAGCCAGAAGAACATTGCTCGCTTCTTGATGGGCTAAAAGTCAAATTGTCACATTCTGTACAAGGTGACTACTATATCTGCTCTGCTACCCACAGCAGAACCGCAGCACATCCATTTTAATTCCCATTATACGGCTATGAAGGTGACAGGAATTTCAATAGACTTTTTTGTGGCAGGTGTTAATTTAAACATTATCAAGCCGATTAAAAGTTATGATGTACATGAACTACCTAAATAAAATGACCTTTTTTTTTTTCTTGTGCTCATTATTGCGGCTGAAATAGCGTTGGCTGGGGTAGTACAAGGCCGAGGAAAGGTCACAGAAGGTTCAGTTTATCAATCTACGAATAAATGCGAACAGCTGAGATGCAAATAAAAGTCACTTTTGATTTAAAGGTGTTTTCTTTCATGAATTTAAATGACTCCTGAGGCATAGTTAAAATAAAAACAGAATTTGATGGCAACGTGATATATTAGGACATCTAGTTTAGGCGTAAACCTCGTTTTTATGAGAACAGGCCTTCATGTTACTGTAATGCAAGCAGTAAATATTGTGTTTTTTTTTCAGGGAAGGGCAGTTGTCGCCAGAGCAGTGGCAGCGGATGTACGGACGCTGCTCTGGAAACGAGGTCTACCACATCCGCTTGTGTGACAGCAAGTTTTTTGGGGAGTATGACGGGAAGAGCTTCACCTACGCCTCCTTCCACGCCCACAAGAAGTTAGCAAATCTTCCACTAGCTAAATCTTAAAATAAAAATGAAACAATTTGGATCTGAGGCCCTTTTAATTTTTTTTTGGAACCGCCTCCCAGGTACGGCGTTTGTTTGATCGGAGTGAAGAGGGAAGACAACAAGAGCATCCTCCTGAACCCCGGACCTCGCCACATCATGGCCGCCGCCGACACCTGCTACTACATCAACATCACCAAGGAGGAGAACTCGGCCTTCATCTTCAAGCAGGAGGAGAAGCACAGCAAGGGCCTGCCAGTCACCGGCCTCTACGACGCCCCCTCCAGGCTGCCTGTGCACAGCATCATCGCCAGCATGGGTAAGGCCCAAAGACAGAGGCAGCAAATAAACAAAGATGCTTAGAAATGGAGAAGGTGGTAAAGAGAGGAGGCTGAAAGGGTTCCGTGTAAGAAGAGAAAATGGATGCTTTGTTGCTTGTTTACGCTAGCCTTCTCTCACACTGGGCACCTCTGAGTGATGGCTGCTTTGCTGATGCTCTGGGCTTTTTTTGCTCACTGTCATGCATGATGTTTTTCTTACATGCATTTTTACTTTGTTTGGCTGACCTTGCTGTGTTGTGCTTTTTTTTTTAACCTGTTAAAGTTGATCAGGCTACTTCGTTTGGTAAGTTTGTGCATGATGCGTCACTTTTTTATTTTATTTTTTTTTAACACACATTTATAATTTCTGAAATTTTCACTATTTAGCCCATAGAAAGATGATGTATGTACAGTGCATATATCACTGATCTGATATTTCTGACTGAGTGCAGTGTGCATACATTGTGTATCTGATACACCTGATATGAACAGTGCATATATCATACATCATATTACAAAGCCTTAAATCTCAGGGCCCTTCTGTTTGAGCATCACTAGTTTGCTTGCAACTTTTTTTTTCTTTTTTTTTAAATCAACCTACAGATATTTAAAATGGTATCTGTGAAATTTTAGATTGATATATCAAGTACTTTCCAAATTATTATTTTTTTAAACAGTTGCTTATTGACCCACGTTCAGCACGCCTTTGTTTCACAGATTTTACAACTACAATCTGAAGCTGTGTTGTAAATACTGTTCCTTTGGAACTGGTAAAGACAAAAGCCTGACATTCTCACTGGTATTTTTCATCATGTCATTGATTAAGAATCTGCAATATAGGACAAGTACATTGAACAGTTTCTGATTATGGGTAAGCTGAAATATGCAACAACAAAAAAAAGAAATGGAAGTGATATTTTCTGAACCACATGTAGTTTTATGTCACAGTAAAACAAAACATATAGAATACTTTTTAATGTAAAGTACTTGGTTGCACAAGAACAAGAGTACTGGTAGATAGCCAAATTTTAACTCCATTTTGTAGGCATTGATCTCGGTTTATGTATGGCCCAATATTGCAGATTCTAAATTAATGACATGATGTTATATAAAAGTGAAAATATCTGTTTTTTATCTGTAGTAGTTCCTGAAATAATGTCATTTAAACATAGCTTCAAATTTCAACATGTAAATAAAACTGAAAGTGAGTCTACGAGCAAGTGATTTAAAAAAAATATATATCTCAAAGTACTCTATAATTTCACTGATATCTTTATAAATATCCATATTTTGTGCTAGAAATATTTAAGGCAAATCAGATCATGGTTGTGCAGAATTAGATGATTTGAGATGGACCTAATATGATGTACGTTAGAGTCATTTTTATTGACAAACACACTAATTCACCACTGTTTGCATGTCAGTTGTGATAAATCGAGGACTTTGTGCTTCAGAAAGCAATACATTTTCTCCTCAAGGTCAAACTACTGAGCTCAAAAAGGTAACAGGAATGTGGGGGGGCTAATGTGCTGAACAAGCTAAACATGGATTACATGATATCTAATATGAAACAGCTTTTCCAGCTTCAGAATGTACCAACAGTCATAGGAAGTGCTGCATGTGCTATTTCCACATAGCCGTACGGTTTGCTCATGAAACAACCTCGTGTAATTTTCAGGAACTGTAGCCATAGACCTCCAGCACCCCGATCCCCCTGAGGAAAGCAGCAAACTGACCTTACCAACAGAAAACGGTGCCGGAAGCCGGAGGCCGAGCATCGCACCTGTTCTGGAAATCGCTGACTCCTCCGCCATCCTGCCCTGCGACCTCCTCAGCGACCAGTCGGAGGACGAGACCAACCAGTCAGATGAGGAAGGCTCTGTCGGGTCAGAGTAAGTGATATTGTAGCGTACGTCTTCTCTTACAGCAGTAAGAAAAGTAAAATATCTTCACAGTGCCAGTGTGCTGATCGATCTCGCCTCGCCTCCTCCTCTTCATGACTCGGTGGTTGTAGTGGGAGAGATGGATGGGTTTGTAGCAGGCTTGTAATTGGCGTGTCATGATGCTGGAAGGTGCGAGTGGCAGCAGTGATGAATGCGTATGTCAGGATGGGGAGGTCAGCACTTTTCCTCGTGTGAGGCTCACGTACGGTGTCGCTGCATACATCCTTACTCATGTATCAGCTGGCCAGACATGCAGCCGCCGTGCATGTCAGAGGAAGGCCACGGCCACAGTTTCTGTCCTGTCTCTGTATGTGGCTTCTTTACACTGAGCTCATACCTCACACCTCAACCTGTACAAGTCCGTCTGACGAGCAGCTGTTAGACTGACCCAGACAGCAACCGGTCTCCTAAAGTTGGACATAACATGGTCCTCCTGACCTCTGAGCCTGTATGACTGAACCCCACAGAGCCTGTGTGCTTTCCATTATTGAAGAGCTACAAGAGGTGCAGCAGTGCTTGAGAAGTGACTGCAGAGAGGCACGGAATAAAAGTTCAAGGTGCCACAGTGCCATCATGTGGTGATCCGATGGTAGACGTAATCACAGTTAGAATCGGCAAACTGGAGGGCACCGCGGAGCTGATGAGGCTAACTGCAGCTGATACGTTACACATCAAGGGAGCCAAACTGACACGCTCAGCTGCAAATCAAAACAAGACACAATTAAAACTAAACAGACTTTGCGATGGAATTAGTCCTGCAGGCTCACAAACATTTGAGCAAAGCAGCTGCGGAATCTAATAATGAACTGAAAACCACAAACACTGACATTGGCAACACTTTTCAGTGATATTCAGTATAATGAAGTAATTATGTAAATAAGGAAAAGGGAGTCTGTTGTGGCAAAGTTAAGTCTTTTTAAGATCATGGAAAGGGTACATTTTAAATTAAAATGCACAGAATATTTCTGTGTGATTGTATTTGCCGTCACTTTTAACGCTCTGATACTTAATGAATAAGTAATAGGCAGCTTCATTTGTATTTTACAAGTACTTTACAACATAAAGGTGTGGAAGTGCTTCACGACCTAGATAATGTATCTAATGCACTCGCCATTTTATTTGGACTCACGTACTCACTGGACTTGAGCTACTCCTCAAACTTGAAGTACACGTTTATGGAACTAGACTGCAACAACCTCTCATCAAAGGCACAAGTGCTGAAAAATAAACTGTTTGAAGGAACAATATAGAGAGTGTAAGTGGACTATGAGCATTAAAGACGTTGTTGTGCCCTGTTCTGAGGCAGCAGAGGAGAATGTGGAGAGGTTTCATCTGGAGACATCTGGCAGAAAGACACGCATCAGACATATCCAAGATATTGTCATAGTATAGCAAAGGCAACAGATTTAAGTAAAAACTAAAAAAAATTCAATTTAAAATTCACAGGTAACAATAGCAGAAATCCTGACATGACATGCGTAGATCAAACAATTATCTGAAATGGGGTTAAAATATTTCTGCTGTCATTACAGTGCAGCGCAGCGGCATAGAAAAGAAAAACTTCATCTTTGACTTCAAAGTTTTCAGAGTTGGGGCTCGTCTAACATCAGCTGCGAGGTTATTCCAGGATAACAAAATGCTGCCTCACTATGTTTGCTCGTACGCAGTATTTCATTCTAGGCCACTAAATTTCAGTCCTTCTGAACATCTCGTCTCTTCTCCATAAGTTTCGTGAAGGGCTACCCCCCCAACTCGCCCTACATCGGCAGCTCTCCAACTCTGTGCCACCTCCTACCGCAGAAAGCTCCGTTCTGCTGCCTCCGCCTCGACAAGGTGAGCTCTCAGAAGTTAGCCACACACAAAAAACCCACTGCACAAAATGCATTTACCTTCTCTTGCCAGCTTTTTTTTTTAAATATATATATAATACAGTAAAGCTTTATGTGATTTGACTAAAACCTTGACTCCTTTCCTGTTGAATTGTCTGCCTCCATTCAGGGCTGCTCACATAGCAGCTTTGAGGATGCGAAGGCGTACGGCTTCAAGAATAAGCTGATTATAGTGTCAGCGGAGACAGCGGGAAATGGTCTCTACAATTTCATCGTCCCTCTGCGAGCTTATTATCGACCCAGAAAGGAGCTCAACCCCATAGTGCTGCTACTGGACTACCCGTAAGACTCCCCTTTGTTTGTTTACACCACTAACTATGAGTAATATGTTGCTTCGTTGTGTGCTTCCTGCATCTATACATCCAGCACAATAAAGATGAGTCATATGCTAATTCACTGTATGAGTTGGAATAAAAATCAGCAAAGGAGGCTTTAATCTGGACCTCACTTGGTCAGTAGAGGTTGTAGGAGACTGTTTATGCAGCGTACATGTGTATTAGCATTTTAGAGATTGACAAGGATAAAACGACACTCTGTAGTTCAATATGAGCTTGTTTTCAGGGTGCCAGAATGCCTTCAGTAGGTTTGTTCATTATAGCTTTAAAGTATAGACTGGTTAACTCCAGGAAAAATAATTAAATAATTGATAAAAAGACGTTTTCAGTGCAGAAAACTGAAGAGTAGTTCAAAAAGCATGTAAAGAAACGACTTGTTATTGTCGTAGTGTGTATTTGCATTCGTTAATAGGCTCGTGTGGGCTTTATGTGTTTGCAATTTAAAACAGACAAATAGCTTACAATAGAGAATCGGTAATAACAGCGGGAACTATGCTTTAGCTTTCAAGATGGAGAAAGAGTCTCATTTTTTTTTTGCATTATTCATGAGAGCCTATTTGTGTGTTCGAGCATGTATACGTTTCCTGCTCCAACTCGCTGTGGGTTTCATTAACTTTCGGCCCGATCTCGGCGGTCCGCTGAAACAGATGAACGACACAAACACGGAGCCAGCGAAGCTCTGGCGAAAGTGACACTCTCTGGAGTTTCCATAGCAACCAGTTATTGTAAATCCTCCCGTTGCATCAAGGAATTAGGCATTTATTTCCCTTTTGTTCTGTACTAAATTCAAGCGAGTCCTCCCTGCCCTCATCAACAAGCACGTTGCAGGAAATTACTCCAACAGTGTCATAATGTGTCGCCGGGGTTTACAAAGATAATTAGTGTGGGATGCTCATTCATGTTTCCTGTTCCCTGCAGCCCAGACAACCACTTCTTAGAGGCCATTTGCTGCTTTCCGATGGTTTACTTCATGGCCGGCACTATCGATAAGTAAGTGTTTGAATTATGACAAACAAGCTCATTTGATTACCTCACTTAATGTATGTAATAATTTTTATTGCAACCACCAGAAGTTCAGCTCCAGTACAACTTATTTATCATAATTACCCCATAAATGATCTCCAATACAGTCCTTAATCAGTGCTGAAGACAAATCCCACCATGAGACATTGTTTCCAGTTTGATTGCAGCAGATTTTTAATTTCTCTTCAACAACTGTTGGAATATTTTGCGTTCACGTGCAGAAGGGAGACTCACGTTTCAAAAACCACGCAGCATGAAAGCCATTACAAAAAGACATCCATTTAGGCAGAATGCTAAACGCTTTTAGTGCACACTGAGTGTTGGACTGTAGCTGCTCTCTAGTTTGAACACAGTGATTTTCAGTAATGTGGAATTTGGCTGCCAGGAAAAGCTGGTTGCCGTTCAAACAAAAGGGATTAACTGTGTAAACAAAAGCTGCACAAAGTCGTGACACAACTTTTTGGTAGTTGTGGTTTCAGTTTAACTGTTAGCACTTTGTGAACTGTTATATTTATGTCTGCATGCATGAGAAAATAGTTTGTAGTCATAATGTTTTAAAATTAGTAGGAAAATGTACAGTTAAGCTCACCTAACCAGTGACTGAAGTGTTGTGTTTGATAGAACAATGGCCCAATCACAATTGCCACATTCACAGATTTACGAACTTTACGACACGCTACTGCTGAGTGCTATTGTCAAATCACAAAGCGCACAAGGTACACCTTTAAAGACGATGTTTATGACGGCAGTCTTGAGTTTCTAATGACTGAAAATTCTTAATTTTCTAAGATGGAGTCACTGAAACACATGCAGTTGAATTTGGGACCCATAACTGCTTTGAAATGGCTCAGAGTTACTTTCCTGATTTCTTTAAGTCAGTAATTTGCTTTTTCAGATCTGTGCTGAGCACCTTAGACTTTCCTGCTGTAGTGTTTGCATCTGAGTCTAATGAGTGTATCAAGTGGGTCCTGTTTAAATTGGCTCAGAGGAGTCATCAGTCAGAGGTCATGCCAACAATGCAGTTTTTCCACATCAACATAACTAAGAATTTAAGCTGATGTTTGTATATTTTTGAAGCAGCAGATTATGTCATATTTTCAGAAGCCTATAGTAAATCTACGTTAGAGCCAAAATGCATGACCTTTTTTGTGACAAATGTGATTTCATCATAGGAAATTTTCTGAACTTAAAACTGCCACGATATACATGGTCTTTACAAGTGTATGTAAACTTTTGTTCATGCAGACTTGTCAATAGCTCACAACAAAATTTGTGACCACCCACAAAATGTACACAAACCGAGCAGGGATGGTGAAGGGTAGGAATCTGCTGGGAAGTGTGTCTGTGAGTGGCAGCATCCAGCTGCTTGCTGTTGTGGTTATTTATTGCACATTTATTTGTATTTTCAGGTAAACATCAACATAGGATTTACAGCTTGTCATGTCTTTTCTGACAGTTTGCTAAAATGAACACTGTATTGCCTCAAAGAGGGAGCAATCGAGTAAGCAGCTCATCAAACTGGGAATGAAACACAAGTCCAGATTCACTTTATTTTATTGGTTGTTTTAATAGTGATGCGTTGTTTCCAAGCAGGTTGTGCTGCCACGATAGGTAAAACTGGTATAACTGGGCAACATCACCAGCAACGGGGAACTGACCATAATTTTCAGTGATGGAACTTTTTCAGTTTTTCTCCCTGAGACACTTTGGAGAGCTTACCTGTGTGTGTAGCATTTGTTTTAGCAGCTCTTGCGTTAACATCTGTTACTTTATTAATGCTTTGGACTGTTAATGAGCTGTCTTGGACATTTTATCTTTGAACTGTGTTTTGAATTATTGAAGCAAATTAACACAGTCAGTTAGTTCAGTTGTGACATGAGTTAAGTCTACATCAGGCCTTAGTGCAGACTGGGTTTGGGCCATTCACACCGGCAGTTTAGTGAACATACTAATCAACAACTAAATCTAAATTTAGTAATGCATTCACTTCTGAGAGAATGTAAATTGGTGCAGATGATGCAGCTTTGGGTGTAGATTGAACATGTTCGATGAATGTTCTACTGAAATGTCATGATGTAATAAATAACTGCTGTTGTCTGATTGGACCAGCTTGGACAACCTGCTCCAGTGTGGCATCATCTATGCCGACAACTTGGTGGTTGTGGACAAGGAGAGCACCATGAGCGCTGAGGAAGACTACATGGCCGACGCCAAGACCATCGTCAACGTCCAGACTATGTTCAGGTAACGGAGCAGTAAACAGTTCTAACAGTTTATTTATGAGCTGTGCATTCAGCTACTTACTTAACTGATTAACTGAAGTACCAAGTTGCTTTTCCTGAATGCAGAATGAGCTCATCTCAAAGACAAACTACAGTTGCCGAAGCTCTGAAGCTACTCCTTTATTTAACAACCCAAATTAAAAGCATTTATCACTGCCACGCTCTGTTTTCCTCTCAGCACAAAGCATCTCATCTCTCCACTAACACCCCTCGGCGTTTATCTCCCTCCTCGCTCAGGTTGTTCCCGAGTCTCAGCATCATCACCGAGCTCACACATCCGTCCAACATGAGGTTCATGCAGTTCAGGGCCAAGGACTGCTACTCACTCGCTCTCTCCAAACTGGAGAAGGTGAGTATTTCAGAACGGGGGGTCGACAATAACAATCCCCGACTCTGGCTTCATGCTGTTTTCTTTTCTGTAGGTGACAGATGGTAAACTCTGTGGTGCCGCCTGGTTTTCCAAAGACGGCTCAAAGGTGGATTATAGAGGAATACGTGTGGCAGTTTAAATGTTGAAAATGAGCACTTTGGGTTGCACAGTCAAGCTTCCAACTTGTAAATATCCAAACAGTTTGAATTTGAACCTTATTTTTTACTCTCACCAGACTCTCATTGCAAACTTAAACGAGTCACAAAATCACACATGTACAGATAAATGTAGAGGCAACGTCTTAGATGGTTAACACGAGGGGAGAGAAATGAATCTGGTAACATATAGAACTACTTCACCAGACACAAATTACTGGATCTTAGTGTGTTTTCATGTGTACTTACGTGATCTTCAGGCCTGTTTTTCCTAACTTTAGGAGGAGAATAACAGATAAAAGTTATCATTAATATCTGGACTTCTGTTACAGCCAGAAAGTTGCCAAACACAAACTGATCAAAGTTCTTAAACCTCAATAATGTCTTGATTCTGCACCATAGTTGCTTTCTCCTTCCTGAACTCCTACATACACTGAAAGCTTTCACCTTTACTTTCCTTTTTCTTAGAAAAAAAAAAAAAGTCTCTCAAGCAATTTTTAAGCTTTCAGAAGTAAAAACCAGTCGGTCTTTCCACTTCCACACAGGTCTTTTTGGAGAGTACAAGCAAAAGAGCAAGAGTTCAGTAAACACACAAGGTGGAAAAGTGAGTTGTTCTGTTTCTCAAAGCTGTTTTTGCTACTTTTTTTTTTCCAGATAGAGCGTGATAAGGGCTCCAACCTGGCCTTCATGTTCCGGCTGCCGTTTGCTGCAGGCAGGGTGTTCAGTATCAGCATGCTGGATACGCTGCTTTACCAGGTGGGATAACAGACTTCTGGCTCTGAACTTTGGTTCGTTATGGAAGATAAATATAAACCTAAGACATGCACATGTGTCTGTCAGTGATCTAATCTGTCTTTGTGAATTCGTGCCGCACCAGTGCCTCAGAGCGAGTTTAGGAATAATCTGAGAGGTTTGTCTGAAATGACTGTGAGCAGATGTTAGTGTTTACTGCTGAGGTACAGTTTAACGTCCAAAATAAACATGTCTTAAGTAGTTAAGTCCAACATGAAAAGCCTACAAAAGAACATTTAAACTGTTGGAATATTAATCGTTTTAAACTCCAAGCAGTTTCTGAGCGTTTTATTTGCTCCTGTCACATTTTTACTTATTGTGGGCTCATTGCAACATGAAGTCCTGCACCTCTACAGAAACAGCACAACCATGAGTGGATGTAGAGAGAACTTTAAAGTGTTTTCTGTGTAAGATAACATAGTTAAAGTGTTATAAATCAAAGACAAAAAAAAGTAAAACAAAACGGAATTCTTTTAATTCTTTATTTTGCAAGATTTGAAAAACAGGAATAAAAATATACAACATGTCCTCCAAGGTGTTAAAACTGAAAAAGAACTGGTGACTCTAACAAACAGGTATTTAACTACTTACATATTTGGTTCCATATTTAACCACAGTTCAGCTGAAAAATCCCTGAATTTTTGTCACGTGACAATTAGTCATTTCTTCTCTGGTTTGCCAAGGAGGACAGAATTTGTAGTTTTTTACACAATGTAGCTTGTGCAAATGGTTTATACTTAACAAATTCATAAATTAGAAAAGTGTTTTTGATTAAATATTACAATTTTAAGCTTGGATTTGGTTAATTTGCCTAATTGAACTGCATGTGACATGACAATCCAGGGATTCTGTTTTTTATAGCTTCTGGCAGTGATAAATAGTGTGATTTTGGTAATAAGTTTGTTTTTATTTATTTACCTATTGTAAGATAAAATGCCTCACAAACCTGCTATGGTTCAGGAATGATCTAAGGTTCTTCTAAAATGGTTAACAGCACTATTTTCCGATAAGGTACAGTTTCATTTCTAAAGTTTAGTTACGTCCAAGATAAATCACCTGGAAAAGACTATTCACTCTTAGAATATTCATGAATTTAATCTGCCATCAAACAGATTTATTGCAGATGCAGTAAAGTAAACATTCCTCAGGCCCACTGCACAATGAGTGGACGTAATAAAAAATCACCAACACGGGTGCATGTCACAACAAACTTACAGCAAGCTACTCCTGACCTGCACTGAACGAGGCAGATTTATGTTGTGAAGCCGCGTGGAAGCAACAAACTGTGTTTTTAATAATTAAATAGCTTCAATTTAGCCAATATGTCTGGAAGCTTAAACGTCTTAACTCTAATTGCTGTTCAAGCTGTTAACGGCTCGGCTTGTTTAGTGTAACTGCAACCTTTTTAACTGACGTTATTTTCTCTGTTTTGACAGTCGTTTGTTAAAGACTACATGATCGCTATCGCAAGGCTTCTGCTGGGTCTGGACACCACGCCTGGCTCCGGCTACCTGTGTGTCGTACGTAGCAACACTTCTCCGTCTAAACAAGCGTTTGAGTAAATGAGTCTGTGATGCTGATCGTCGTTCTTCCTCCTCAGATGAAGGTCACAGAGGAGGATCTGTGGATCAGAACTTATGGCAGACTCTTCCAGAAACTCTGTTCCTCCAGTGCTGAGATCCCCATCGGGATCTACCGCACCGAGTCACACATGTTCTCAACCTCAGAGGCAAGTTCAGTTTGATCAGACACTGAATATCTGATCGCTTTGGGTTCAGTTTCTTTCCTTCTATTCCTTCTCCTTCTGTCTCTGATACTCTTCACGATGTCAGTCCTTGCTTTGCATTTTCTCTGCTTTCTTTCTTTTGAGTCTGTTTGTTTCTCCTTTTTTTTTTTTAATGATCTCACATTTGCATCATTGGCTAGTACTGATATGTTGCAGCTGGCAGCGGTTTATGTCAAGCAGGTAAAGGAAATTAACACTTTTGCCTAGATATTACAATGTTTTATAGATTTTTATAGAAAGCCTCCAAATAACTGGCTAATACACAAACTCACCAGAGCTCGACTACCAGCGCACGAGGGTTAATTTCCTGCTGTGTAATGGCAAGTTATAAAATAGTAAATACAACATATTTACTGTCATGTGCTGATTTTGAGGCTTTAAATAATTTTGCTTGCTTTGGATGCCCCCATCTTTCATTGCATTTCTTTTTGTTTGGATGTCTGTTTGTCCTTTTTGTTGCAGTGCAAGGACAGTTACGCACAGGTAAGATCAAAAACGTGCTTCACTTTTATCATTTAATCAGCTTTTTGCTAAAAGATGGAAAAATGCCTTAGTGGCATTTTTTTTGGAATATCAAACAGTTCATAACCTTCATGTCTTTGCAATACCAGCTTCTGAAAAAGAAACAAAAACACCCAAAAACCATTTAAAAAAAAGAAATCTGCTGCTTTTGATGCTGCTCAGATGGTTATATTACCTCCCTGCCGTCCCAGTCTCAGGTGTCCATCAACGTGGAGCAGGGCGAGGAGCATCGCGACCGCGGAGACACCTGGAAGGAGAAGACGGCCCACAGAAACTCCACCACGAGCGACCAGTCGGAGCACCCGCTGCTGAGGAAGAAGAGCATGCAGTGGGCGAGGCGGCTGAGCAGGAAGAGCAACAAGCCGTCGAGCCGAGCTGAGCGGATCTCGCAGCAGAGACTCAGCCTGTACCGGCGCTCGGAGCGGCAGGAGCTGTCCGAGCTGGTCAAGAACCGCATGAAGCACCTGGGCCTGCCCACCGTGGGATACGGTGAGTGGAGCGGCTGGTGGAAAGACACGTCAGGAGGACTCTGTTTTATTTTATTTGTTTAACTGAAGTTCACTCTATAAAGTTAATGTTAAGTTCAGCGCATCAGTTGATCATATATAACTTATTACATAGAAGGACTAAATACAGTCTAGTTGGTGTTAGTGATTATTTAATTTGTAATTGTATTTATTAATCATAATTAGTCAGAATGTTCCTGAAAATGAATAATAATGCCGATTACAATGTTTGTTACAGATTGGAGTCTCATTTCATTAAGATCACAGAAGCTGTAGAAGCAGAAATAAATTAACTGGTTGAAGTAAATCTCCTGCAACAAGTGAAGTGAAACCCACGAGTCAGGAGCCAGTAAAGACGCAAATGTGGCGCCTTAAACCTTTGGTTAATTAAGCTCACATTCAGTATTAAGATGCTAATAAATAGCAGATAAAATCACATATGTTAGGCTAGCCTAAGTTAGGTTAGCCTTTCTGCGTGGAGTTTGCATGTTCTCCCCGTGCAGCATGGGTTCTCTCCGGGTTCTCCGTCTTCCTCCCACACAGTCCAAAAACATGTTGAGGTTAATTGGTGATTCTAAATTGTCCGTAGGTGTGAATGTGAGTGTGCTTGGTTGTCTGTCTCTAAGTGTAGCCCTGTGATAAACTGGTGACCTGTCCAGGGTGTCCCCTGCCTTCACCCTGAGTCAGCTGGGATAGACTCCAGCCCCCCATGACCCTAGTGAGGATTAAGGTGTATAGATAATGGATGGATGGATGTTAGACATGGAATTTTTGAGGTGCAGTTTTGAGGTAGTTAAAATAGTGAAAGATGTTCCCTCCCAGGTGATCTCTGCAGCCTGTTGGTGTTCTCCTACTAATGATCCAAAACCTAAAGATCACATAGCAATTATCACATTTGAGTTGATTTTTTTTTTTTAAATCTTAAGACTTTAATACAGTAATAGTTTATAAATTGTAGATTCATTTTCTGATTCTGACTTTTTTTTATGCCCCAGAGTTGTGCAACAGATCAACAGTATCTCGTGACTGATTTGCCGTTTTTCTTTAAAATAATTGATTCTACTTTGAGACTACTTCTGTTTTCGCTCCTTCACTTGAGCAACCTTCTTGATCTACTGGCATTAGTACCTTTTTATTACCTACAGCTGCAAAAGGTACACTTGTTTTGCTTGAGAACACGCTGAGTGATTTTATTTTGAAAGCGCTATCAGTCTCGGTTATCTGCTCTGCTGCCACCTGTCTGTTTCACTTCAGCCGGCCTTTAGAAAGCCCACTTAACAATAATGGGTCACTCTAGTCTAAACCAACTGTTTCAAATAGGTAGCAACACAACATTAAAGGGGGAGATCACGACATGAAGTTCGTTGCGGTTTATTGTTAAAGCAAATGTTCTTGTCAACTTTAAGCAGGCTGCAGATTAAAGGGCCAAAACTAACCAATGATGTCTGCTTTGATGGGAAATATATTCATACGCTTTAATCACAACAGCAAGGAGACCCTGGAGACGCAGGTGATTTTACTCAACCAGCTAAATTATTTCTGCCGCACAAGCAGCTGTATGTTTGAGAAAATTATTCAACACTCCAATCTGTGTTCCAGTCATTTTATCTCATCTCATTTCCTGTGAAGACCGAGAGTCCCGATAGTACAGATCATTAACATCACATCACATCGCCATTACCCTCCAGAGACCCTCATTTTCTCACATCAGTTTCACACCCATCGGACTCTCTTTATTTTATTTTATTTTTTTCATCCATGTTCCATCACACATTCACACCACCACACTGTCTCCATCACACCGACATGTGGATGTGAACGCATTCTGCATGAAGATGCAGGAGCACTAAACCTCAATTGCATTTGGTCACAGACTGCAATTGCCTGCATTTTTATTTATTTTTTAAATCTGCTCACTTTCTTTCTTTGGTTCCTGTCTACTCCCAGCTTCATGCTTCAAAACAAACGCAGAATCATGCTCCAGATGTGTGTCAAAAAACATTACGCAATGTGTCAATTAAATACGTTTCAAGAAGAACCCCTGAAGACCTTCTAAAGAACTGTAAATGTCAGCGAGGACGACTTAAAACGCATCATTTGGAAGTGATTCTGCGCTCACACTACCGCACGGCTTCTCTGCATCGCGCTCACATTTTTAGGAATTCTTTTTGAAACTGCAAAATGCATTCGCTGCCTGCCTTATCTTTATTTCATTTACTTCCTTTCCTTGTTTTTTCCTCCTTCTTTCTCTGACTCTTCTATTTCCCCCCTTCCTTCCCCTTCCTCCTCCCTTTTTTTGGCTCGTAGAGGATGTTTCTAATCTCACTGCGAGCGATGTCATGAATCGAGTAAATCTAGGATATTTGCAAGGTAATTTGTGTGCTGTTTGTATATAACTCATGTTTTGTTTTTTTTAACAACATGTGAGTGGTTACGTCCATCTTGTGGAGAAAGGAACTTGTCCTTTCGCCAGCATCCAAATGAAAAATAGAATTTACCCACAGATAAAAAATCTGTAGAAGATGTTTTGTCTTTTTTTTTTTTTCCACATATTTTTTTTTCATTAACTATTTTGGTCTTAATGCAAGTTGTAGTTAATTGTAAATGAACGAATCAGGACGTTGAAGTTAACAGTGAATACCGTTGCTTAGAGTTGCAGGACATCTCAGAGCACCCGTATACAGAGGGGACCAGGCCGTCAGGTTAGCTGGTTGATCACAGTACTGCAACTTTTACTGCATGAGTGTGTGCGTGTATGTGTGTGTGCGCGCGTGTGTGTGTGTGTGCGCGTGCGTTTACGTGTGCGTGTCCTAACACAGTGAGCGGTAGATCAGCAGCCAATCTCTCTCCATCTCTATTTCTATCTCTCTGTCTTGGTCTTTTCTGCATTGTGTTCCCGTGAGGTGACGTCCCAAACGGCTAGAGTCCTGCAGGGCATCAGAGTATGGCTTAAAGAGTGGAGCGGAGTGCATTATGTCTGTGGATGGAAGGTTAGATGCAGAATTTAAGCAGATGTAATCATGATACATAGAGAGCAATGTGTAGCAGAGGTCGCCTGATGTAGAAAATAATAGAAGCCAGAGGAGGAAAAGCCGCTCTGCTCCGCGGCTTTCTTCACCTCTATATCGTCTCTTGTTTCCATACGTCAGAGCACCTGAGTGTATTTCACCTCTTGTACTACGGTCACGGCTAGAAGACGAGCAAACTGTGGCTCTGTGCTCCAGAACAAACCAGATTTTAATTTAAAGACACCCTTTGAAGTGATTGTTTTTGCTGACCTCCAGTGGTGGAACTTATTGTTGTTTAAATGATTTAAAAAAAAAAGTGAGTTCAAGGAGGATTTTGTGGAAGGATATAGGGAAAAAAATAAGATGCTGAAAATGTAAATAGCCACGGTTTAGATTGTGTTTGCTTTCCATTCCTGTGATCGACATGAACAGTTGGTGTGTCAGTCCAGTTCAGGAAAAACGCCGCAGAAACTACAGAAAATAGAGATTACAACATTTCACAAATATCTTTATAAATATCCTAAGTTAATGTTCTAAAAAATTTCCGGCATATTAGACATGGTCAAGTAGAAATTGTTGTTAAAATAAAAATAAAAAATCTGCAGCTGTTTGTTTTTAATGCTTGCAGCAGCGACTACATGCGACGCTGCTGACTGTGCAGCGACAGTCTGACTGGCTGAACGTCGTATTGAAGCTGCTCCTGAACTCCTAAATAAATAAATAAATGAAGCAGTCTGTCACAGAAACACGGCAGGTTTCAATAGTTAACAGCTGGACTCATCCACAGCAGCTGAACATCCAGATACAGCTGAGCTCACCGCCAGCAGCTGGATGCCGTCACAGACCGGCCTTCTGAAAGGAATAATGAGCAACAGCTAACCAGTTCTCCTCAGTGTGTAGTAGGACTGGACCGGACCAGCACAACAACTGTTCATACAAATCAGAAGGAGTTCAGTTTCAGATATTAATTAGTGCACTGGTTTACTTCAGTAGTCACATTTTTTTAACATAGTTGGGTGAGAACAAGGAATGAATTTGGTGTTGTTATTAGACTAACTGGAGTCGACACCAGCTTTATTTCTTACTTGATTTTTTGATTTTGTGCCTCTGATTTGGAATCAATACCCAAACAAATGTCCCAATAAAAGAGCAACACTACCCAAAAGCAAACCCTGCTGTCTGATTGTCCTGGACTACAGAGCCGGCCGTGTGTCTTTTCCCAGCTGTCTACCAATCAGAAGCCCGTGGCCGTGGTATAATCCACATTTAATACACTCCATAGCACCAAAGTGTGGGTTAGAGGGGCAAACAAACCCATTTAACTTCACCAGACGTAAGCTCCAGACGAAGCAGCAGGTTGAAGCTCTTCCACTCTCACACTCCCAATGCGCTCTGCTTGGCTCGGTTTGGTTTGAGTCGCTCTGCGTTTGGTCCAGTCTGACGGATGCTGGAGCATGTCCTCTGTGTCTGTGGGTGTGTCACATGTCACTCTGGGTGGTGGGTGGGCGCTGAGTGTCGTCCGTTGGCATGGCAACCTGCCGCCTTTACCAGCCTGTTGGTCCAGTGTGGAATGCCGCAGGACGTGATGATAAAAAAAAAAAGGAAATGCGATGGGGGGGAAGCGATTATTTTGTTGCGTAGCCGCGGACGCTGTCTGCATGCTGGCTCGGTTCTGGCGCTGCGCATGGGGTCGCTGTTTGTAGTCAGCAGGCAGCATGCGGGCCTCCCCTTGTTCCACACCAACAGTGGCCTGTCAGTAACGGTCAGCCCTTCTCTCTCTTCCACCCCCCCCGCCTGGCTTTATAAAGGGCCACAAGCAGGTGGGTTGTCCCGGAGACTCACGTGCCCTCCTTTCCCTTCCTCCGTCCATCACTCAACGCAAGTAGGAGCCGCTGGCAGAGAGCACGCAACACACATACATGCAGAAGTGACACACACATATACCGACACACACACACACACACAACACAGTAATGACTGGACTGGGAAATGAAGGTTTAAAGTTTCCACGTATTGATTCTTAATAAAATATAACATCTCCACAGTGCAGAGCAGGCTCCTCAGCTACAAGTAATAAAGTACATTTGTTACAACTGTTAATGTTTACAGCTTGTATAATAAATGTTTAACACAACTAACAGTACATAGAGACCTGAGAGAAAACATTGTAAAAATGGTTATTACAACACTTAAATCTTTAAACTAAAAGTCAGTTTGTTGACATGTAGTTGAACAAACTGAAATTATAGTTAAATAAGTGGCTAGTTCCTCAATTATTTCGCGATGTCCTCTGTAGAAGACATTGCTCTCGATACGGTTCACAACTAACAGCGTTTAGAAGGCTGAGAAAATAAATCTATTGTTAAAATGTTTGAATTAAAATTAGTTTATGATTCATGTTATTGATTCTTAATACAGTCTAAATACAGTTTACTACAAACAGTACACAGAGTTCTGAGATCATATATTAATCCTTAAAATGATTGTTAAACGAGAAAAATCTTTAAATTACAATTTTGGTTCAGTAAATTTAGAGGAATAAAAGTAATTTATCATGAAATAAATGACAAATTCTTGAACTAATGTGTTCTTTCTGGACTTGTTTCAGGTGAGACATTGCTCTCAAATCCAAATGTTAAGCAAATAGAAACCATTTGTGTGTCAAAACTATAACCAGATCAATAAATCTCTGATGTGTTTCTTGCAGCTCTATTCAGTATTTACATGCTGAAAAGTGCAGCTCATTAATACAGTAATGACTCGTCTGGGAAACAAAGGCTAGAAGTCAGTTTCCTCTTAACAATTTTTGATAAATATCCACAGTGCAGAACAGTTTCCTTAGAGCAGTTACAACTGTTTATATATAAAAATGTTTAATGCAGAAACAGTTCACAGCTAACAGTATATAGAGGGCTGTTAAAATGATTATTCAATTGTTTAAATTAAAAACTCAGTTTGTTAATGTTGAGCTGAACAAGAGTCATTTCTAATAAAATAAGCGACAGGTTCTTGGATTATTTATGTATATCCTCTCTGGATCAATCAATCAATAAATCAGTCTGCAACATACAAAGATCATTGTTCACTAAATAGAAACCGTTTGTATGTCAAAACTGGAGTTCCATCAATAAATCTGGCTTCAGGTTCTTGCAGATTCAGCAGAATTTGTATGTTGAGAAGTAACAAGAAATTGCAGAACAGAAACCTGATAGAAACTTTAAAATGTTCTGCTTGGTATTCACCTTAAAAAGACTTTTTTTGATCTAACTGATCCACATCAAGACTGTTTCCATTACATCTGCTGATGTATCATCACAGAGATATTTGCCTCTAAAACTAAAAGTAAAAGTCAGGCTGCAGTTAAAATACTAATCGAGTGAAATGCAAAAAGTATTTCTTCTTCTTTGGTCGTAGTTCCTTTTAAACTCTAATTAACAGTTGTAACAAGCATCCCTCCAGACTGCTGTCGCTGCTCGTTTCCTGTACCGGAGCTATTTTGTCCTTCGTCCTGACTGAGAGGGTCAAACAGGGGAGAGTCACATGTTCGGGGGGTGGAGGGCTCATTTCCTGGCTGATGTACTGTTTAGTGGAGGAGGACGAGGGGCGGCTCCAGAGCAGCTCTGAAGGCCTCCCTGTCTGTTTCTGCAGACGAGATGAACGACCACCAGAACACGCTGTCCTACGTCCTCATCAACCCTCCTCCTGACACCATGCTGGAGCTCAACGACATCGTGTGAGTCCACGTTTTGCTCTGTCGGTAGTGTGGAAGCTTTGCTAGACGTCACTCTGCAGACTGAACGGCCATTTTGTTTCACCTCATTACTTACTTGTAGAATCAATTAAACTTTTAATACAGATGAACAGTAAAGTCGACCGAAAACTACATAAAGTTCTTACAACTTCTCCTTACACAAGTTAATTTTTTTTCTTTCATGCACCTGTTTGTTGGAGATTATAAAACAATGAGATGATTGACCAAACAAGTATTGTTCTGCTTTCTAAGAACGCGTTATTTGTTGTAGATGAAGTGCAATCAAACGTATTGATCTGCACCAATTAAAAGCTAAACTCAACCTGATTTAAATATGGCCGCCCTGAGCAGCCACACACAGCTCCCTGTGCTCCTGCAACATGTCAAACACCAGCTGTGACTGGATCTTCTCCACTGTGTCAAAAAATCAACAACTCCATAACTTATAAGAAAGTATTCTTTATGTTTTGTTTTGTATTATTGTGACATTCAACTACATAGTTTAGTAAATATCACCAGCTGACTTCTGCCTTACTCATTTTTTTGTTAATATGTGCTCAAAGATGAGACTTTCATGACAGCTTTTTTCCTATTTCAACTCAGTCATTATAAAAAAATATATATATATATTTGATCTACTTAGTAATATTCTAGATTCTAAATCAATAGTATAATAAATAATAATAATACATTTCAGGCTTTTATCTTTATTAGTTCCTGAGATATTGCTGTTCAAACACAGAATTTGATTTCAATTTGTGGAAAAATATGCAAAAACATGACGGGCAATTAAAGAAAGAAAAAAAACAATTCTGAAAGTATTTAATATATTAAACTAAAATTTCCCAAATACTGAAATAAGTATCCGTATGTTATGCTGTCAGTATTTCAGGTAGATCTGAGATGGCCAAGCTAAAATTAAATGATTTCAGTTGGAATGACAATAAATGTAAAACAGAAGCTTTTTCTTTTTTCATCACCTTATTTGATGCTTGTCAGACGATCTCTGCATCGCACACATAGAAGTGAACGTCAACACCTGGTATATAGACAAAAGTAGTCAAAGACCAGGATTTATTTATGTTTTACTGGAACATTTAAGTGTGAACGTGTTAAAAAGTTCTATTTGCGAGGTTAGTAGTAGCACCAACACGTCTACTAATGCACAGAATTGTCTCATTTAAACGACTCTGACGTCAGAAGCTACAAACTCTGTCTTCTCTGTGGAAAGTTTTGTGACATTTCAGTTTTTACTGCACCAAAGCTACATGTGAACACGAGGCCACAACGCACAGAAAAAGCTGTGGACAAGGCCTAAACCAAAAGCTACGTTTGGTGAGAAATTCACCTGTAGAAATACGCTTGCTTAGGGTTCATCCACATGTTTGTATTTAAAGTCACAACCTGCCGGCAGCTGATGTTCATTTCATCCGTACAGGTACATTATCCGGTCCGACCCGCTGGCCCACGTGCCGGACGACTCCCAGGTGGGTCAGGCTCGCAGCAGCAGACGTCAGCAGGACTTTGGCACAGAGACGAGAGACGAGACTCACCTCTGAACCTCCCCCTCCATCAGCCCTCGACACCCTGACCCTTAACCTTCGAGCCGGTTTGTCTCCCGCAGAAGAGGGCTCGTCTCGGGCCGAGAGCGGCTGCCCATAGTGAATGTGCGTATCTCTCTGAAAAGATGGCGTTAAGAGAGCTGCTGTTTCCCACCGAGCTGCTACAGGAGGATGCATGAAGAGTGCCTCGACCCCGACTCCTCCCCCTCCACACACCTGACGTACACCTCGCAAAACCAGACCGAGACCCGGGCCCTGACCACGGCTCCCTCCTCCCAACCAAATGACGTTGTGAGGGGTCCTCGAAACAGTTGAAGGAGGGGTTTTTTTGTGCACATGCTGGAAATCCAGTCATCACTTCACTGCCCATGTTTCACCGCGGGGTGAAGCTGCCCTCGTGCCACGACCCGGTCCCGGACCCTCTGCGCCTGATTCTACCTAAACACATAAGACTCGGGGCAACTGCACCCTCCTCCACATCCTAACAATCACGTTTTCTAAAGACAAGACGGATAAATGCTTTGAATTTCTACCTTTTCAAGCATTTATCGTGAAGTTCCAGAACATGTGCACTTTTTTTTATTTATTTATTACCTTAAATTATTCTTTCAGACTTTGATCAGACAGGATTTTCCTTTTTCTTTACGAGCACAAAACTTTTTTACGACAAACTGCCATCTGTGAATATTCGCGCCGAAGTGGCACTTTGATCAGCCATGTTAGCATTTCTTTCTCCGTTTTGGAACTTTTGTTGTGATTATATAATGGAAAAAGTGAATATTGTTAATTTATTTCACTATCGTAAGTGTCCCAGATCACGTCTGCTCTACTCTATGTGCCATTTTGTTTCCTCTATTGCTTTGTAAATACGGTTAAATTATTTGCACATTACGTGCCATGCTGCATATATTCTATTCTACTCTATTTTGTGACACCAGTGTTCATCCATGTAGGACCTGACTGAAACGTCTACAGATGAAGCAACGAAATGCCAAAAGAAAACTGTTAAACGAAGGACGCATTCATAAAAATGGTGAATTAATGGTTCTTTGCAGGCTGTTAGACTTACCACAACACACTACTTCATTCACTGTTCCTCATAATTCAGTTATTTACAGTTTTATAAGCTGCATTTTTTTATATTCGAGTCAGATTTTTCTTAATGTTCTTGTTTTTATTTCTAGCTGTAGTATCAGTGTTTTTTTTTTTTTTAAGTGTCAAATAGCCACATTTGTAGAAATAAGAAACATGCTTTCTTGGGAATTAGATGAGACACTTAACGGCACTCTCATAACTATGATAATAAAATCATGAACTCGGAAACTAGCCAGCAATTAGCTTAGCTTAGCATAAAGGTGGAGCAAATGGTAGCAGGTGGAAGCAGCCAGTAGGACGTCCAACTAACAATTATTTTCACTGTTGATTAGTTTCGTAATTATTTAATTGGTTGTTTGGTCAGAAAGTGGTGAAAAACATTGGTTAGCTATTCTAATAGCCGTCTACAAGCTAAAGTTTTATTCGATTTACTGTCACAGAGGAGGACAGAAACTGGAAAATATTCACATCTAAGAAGCTTTAATCAGTGAATTTAGACTTTTTTTCTTTAAAAACAAAAAATGCTGATTAATCCGTTATCAAAACAGTTTGCTGTTATTTTAATATTTGAAAACTAATCGATTAATCAGTTGGCTAGCAGCACGGCTAAAGTATGCTGCTGTAGTTAACATGTAATTTACTAAATCAGTACAATATATATAAGTTGTCATGCACTTTTGTAAGGATCAGTCAAGCTGAGCAGGCTAGCTGTTTCCCTCCACTTCCAGTGTTTGTGCTAAGCTAAGCTAACCACCTCCTGGCTTCATTTTTACTGCAAAGGGCAAACAAGAGAGTGGCATCAAAGTTCTCATCTAACGCTCAGCAAGAAAGCAAATACTTTAAGTTATCCTTATCAGCAACAGTTGTTAAATTAACATCAGAAGAAATATCATTATTAAATCAACTCAACTTAAATATCAGTATCGGGCTAAACATTCCGGGATCGGTCAGGTTCTGGTGTTTTCCTTCTTTTAACGTGTTCATTGTGATCTTCCAGTTTCAGAACTCTGTACAGGAGTTGCAGTAGGACTGGTAGCAGAAAAATTTTGCACAGATATTGACGGGAAAAGTCAAGTCTATCTCTTATCCTTTAATGTCATTTCCAAATCAGTTTTTGGAACGAGCTGAAAACGAAGTGCTCTCCTCTCCGAAGTGTACAGGCAAGCGTCAGTATTGAATCATGATTTCGCTCCCTGTAAATAGAAACTTTATATATATATTCATTGTTTGTTTTTTTCTTTTTGTTTGTTTTTGTGCGATGAAAAGGGAAAGAGGACTTGAACTATTTTTGCACTAAGCTCCGCGGGGACGTCGAGAGCGGAACAGCAAGACCCTTTAATCTGAATATGTGGGGGGAAAAAATGGCGGACAGTATTCAACCATTCCTACGAAGCGACGACGGTCAAACGTGCAGTAACTTATCATGCATCTGTTGTTTTGATTGACATCGCAGGCTAATCTGTTGTGTGCCCTTTTTTTTTTTTTTTGTATGTCAAAGAAATGTCCTATGAGGAAGTAATCAAAGACGGATTGTTTATTTTCTATTTGAGATTTGCCGATACTGTTATTTTTCCATGGTTTACAGTGTAGGTAGGTTAAGCCCCACTGAGGCGACCTCGTGCTCAGCGGCCCCTCAGAAGTGTCAGTTTACAGGGCAGGAGAGCTCAGGAGTGGAAGCGTGAGGATACAATCAGTGTGCAGATCTACTCATCTTCCTCGGTCCTCACTAATGACAAATCCTAACACTCCGGAACGAGTTCACGTCACACCTCCTGCTCTACTTACAATAATACCACAAGGGGCATGTTAACACTGAAAAAAAATCAAAATAAAATAAGGAAAAAAAAGCATGTTTTGATATACAAGCTTGCCAAGAACGAGACATTTTGTACATTTAGCAGGACGCGACTTCCGTGGCTAGAAAAACCCATAATCCAGTCAACTGCTTGCAAGTTGGAGCCATTATTTGATACTGTGTATTTATATGAATGGTACGTGCATGTCGTCTCGGTGTTTATCAAGAGCCTACGTATTATGTTTACCTCCACTTTATGTTTTTGAGGCATTGTCAAAAAAAAAAACACAAAAAAAAACAAGGGGTGGATCCATTTTGTACTATTTCTTATGAGAAGTGTTCTTCTCCACATACAGAATATGAACAAATAAATGCTGCATGCAGCCAGATATAACGAACGAAAAGAGATGGTTTTATTTCTTTGCTAGCAACACGTGGATAATCACGACGTGGTTTGGTTTTGTTTCATCCGGGTGCTGTTGTTTTAGCAACACTTTCTTGGCGCGATTGAGATGAGAAGATTGATACCACACTCATGGGTCCTCTTCAATATGAAGCTACACTGTTAGCTTAGCTTACTAGGCTGGCTAATTGGCTAAGCTAACAGGTACCAGCACTTCTGAAGCTCCTTCATTACCATATTATAGCTTGTTGTCTTAATCTCTACAAAAACAGAAACATTCATTTTCTTGGCCTGATTGAGATGAAAAGATTGATACCACATTCATGACTAAATATTAAGCTATACTGCTAGCTTAGCCTACTAGCCTGACTAATTGGCTAAGCTTACGAGGACTAACAGCACTTCTAAGGCTCCTTCATTACCGTGTTATGGTTTGTTGTCTTAATCATTACAAAAACTGAAACATTCATTTTCTTTGCCTGATTGAGATGAAAAGATCGATACCACACTCATGACTAAATGTTAAGCTACACTGCTAACTTAGCTACTAGCCTGGCTATTAAGCTAAACTAAGAAAAAAAGGACCACTTATAGCCTGTCTTCTTAATCTCTAAAAAAACTGAAAAAAGAACAACAAATTGTGGTTTGATGCACAGTTAAGTAACGTACTATATTTTATTTTTTATCTTTTTGCCTGGAAGCATTAACTACCTTGATTCATCATTGGTTGCTTGGCAACGTACAGAGCTTTCTCTGGGTCATGGCAAGAATATTTTGACTTACAGTACCTCACAGTATGTTTTCTGTTCCTTCCATCTATATGAGCGGTTGGCATGTTGGTCCAGTCCAGTTAAAACAAACAGCCTGCTCAGGGAAACGCTCTACAGACATGAAGGAGGAATTATTTGAGAGTTTATATGATGCACTTATTGCTCTTTATTCATTTTAAAAGGTCGATTTCTGACAGTGGGGCTGCAAGGTGGCGCAGTTGGTTAGCACTGTTGCCTCGCAGCAAGAAGGTTCACGTCCGGTTGCATGTTCTCCCCGTGCAGCGTGGGTTCTCTCTGGGTTCTCCGTCTTCCTCCCACACAGTCCAAAAACATGTCGAGGTTAATTGGTGATTCTAAATTGTCTGTAGGTGTGAATGTGAGTGTGCTTGGTTGTCTGTCTCTAAGTGTAGCCCTGTGATATACTGATGACCTGTCCAGGTGAACCTGCCTTCACCCTAAGTCAGCTGGGATAGACTCCAGCCCCCCATGATCCTAGTGAGGATTAAGTGGTGTATAGATGATGGATGGATGGATGGATTTCTGACAGTATTCAGCTGCCGGTTGTGATGGTGAAACTGTGGCTGGATTTCTGGTTGTTGTTCTGATTTCAGCCATTATTGAAACAATGACAACTGTCTCATCCTGAGGCTGCAGCCAGTCGGTGTGTTTCAGCAACAGTCGGTGAACTTGCTCCACTTGTTTACTTTCCTGATGCAGTGATGCAGACTGGTCTCTGAGCAACCACAGCTGAGGATGCAAAGACTCTGTCGTCTTTCGGCTGCATGATGCTGTGACACAGTCCAGCTCATACAGTTGTGACTACAAACAGAGTCAGTTCATCCTCAGCTGTGGCCAGTTTTGCGATTATGGTCGACACACATTTGTTTCTAAACGTTCTAACTCTGACTACCTGCAGCGATAATGACAGTTTTTGGTGGCTGAGCGTTGTGTTGAAGCTACAAGGTACAAATAGTAGCAGCTGGACATATCCACGGCACCACAGGAGCAGAAGAACAAAAACCACATCCAACCTGTCGCCTGCAGCTTGCTTCTGTCAGAAATGGGCCTTTTTAAAATGAATAATGAGCAATAAATACGTATCACAATTCTGCAGACTGGTGGTGCATTCTAACTGGACTGGACCGACTCTGACTGTTCATGTGGATCAGACGGAATGTAAAGCATGTTATGAGGGAATAAGTGCAAAAGTAGTCCTCAAAAAATGATCTGCATCATCTTTAGAAGGTTTATGTTCTCTCGAGGGTCAGCTAAGGGGAAATAAGGGAGCCATGTGCCCATCTATGGATTACAAATTCAAGAGAACGATTAGTAAAGCGAGCGCAGATTTACACGTGGCTCTTGTTTTAAATCTAAATAATGAACGTCACCCAACACAACCAGTTCAGATTTACAGTGTCGTACGTCATCAGCTGATCAGGTTCAGGTGCTCCTTTGTTGTTCCCGACATTTAAATGTCATTTTAAGTGACCAGCAGGAAAAAATAACAAGGGAGGGCAGGGAGAAGAAGCTCTCAGATCAGTTCACTAGTTACATGGAGTGCAATGTGATAGAAGTGGTACAACTTCCAGAGGTCTGCCAGTGCATGAATGAAGACACCGTGTTCATGAACGCCTCCTTCTGGGTAAATGCAGGCAGCAAATTGGAAAAATGAGCAGGACCTTGTCTAAAAGCTGCAGTGTTGCATCGTTCACGTCAAACAGTATAAATAAAGCACAAGTTTATGATTTTATTTCTTCCCCAAAGAGTAAAAGATGATAAAAGTAAAGATATGTGGCTCCTAAAAACTGTAACTTCCAGAGTTTTACTTGTTAAGCAGACGATGGAAACAGCAGAATAACGTGTCTGAACAGAAAACAATCAGAAATGTCATTACCTGGATATTACATATGTCAGGATGTGGGATGGAGAGAAGTGTCTGTCTTTGATGTCAGGTGTGATGGAGAAGCTGCTGCAGGGAATGAAACAGATATTTCACATAAATTTGTTGTAGAGACGACAATAACCTCAATGTGATGGTGAAGAAGTTTATTAAATCAAATGTTAGACCAGAAGCTGAGGTACCGGTGGATGCAGGGAGGATGGTTTGTTCGTTGGAGGGTTTGTGGTCAAACAGTCCGGTCACCTGATGACTCATCGTCTAGTTTAACGGAAGCTAGAAGGAAACTCATCAAGCTGTTACCAAAAAATATTGATCAGCAGCAACATGCCTGACTGACTGCAGAATTTAGCCTCCTAACAGCTGAAAAGCACGTATGGATGGAAAATGTGCTCATGCAGAATGTGGAGGGGATGAACTTAGAACGACTAAATAAAGGCATTTAAAATAAAATGTAAAAAAAAGAATATACAACCTTTTTAGAAATGATATGAGAGTATAAGAAGCTCTAAGAAAGACCACGTCGTGCACAAAAATGAATCATTCCAGCGCCTATTTTATTAAAACCTAACGGTTCGTTGTGAAATATTCTGGCAACAGACACATAATTAGAACTAGATGTCATGAAATACACTTTTAGAGGCAAATTATGGGAAAAATAAATGAAGAAAAAGATTTTGAAGGTGAAAACAGGTTCAGTTTGAAAGTTAAATGAGAGATCTAGATGAGGTGAAGAAAAGGATTTCACCAAAAACCATGTGATTATTAGAGATCTTGTAATATTAAAATTCAATTCAGTTAATTTCCTAACAGGACAGAAACATGAAAGCAATACTGTCTTCTCATTTTAGGCTATTAAACAGACAAAGACTTAAGATTTGAATGAACTGTGAGCACACAAAGTACCCAGAAATCTTTTAAGTCTGGATTTCTCTTCCGTTGGTGCTTTTATTGTGACAGTTTATTTTAATCAGTCTCTTGTGAGTCGCTAAACATTGTGAGAGTCCCATAAAGAAAAATCACAAGTTAAACAGCCAGACACGCTGTAAAAGTGGTATCGATCGTCTGGGCTAAACAATGAATGAAGCGAGAACTTCTGCTTCAACATAAAGGTGAACAGAATAAAACTGTGTCACATCATGTGTGTAAACTTCACGTTCTCTACAAAACTCGTGTTCTAGCGCCGCTGCTTGTTGGCCTGCATCTGCCTCCACCTCTCTCTGGTCCAGCGGCCGTGGTTCTGGGAAACCTCGTGGAGCAGGTCCATGAAGGCGTACTCGTTGCCCGACAGCAGCGTCTCGTCGTCGGGTGAAGCTCCACCAGAGGGAGCCTTCGACCCGGCGGCGGCGGCGGCGGCTCCTTTGTCAGGCCTCCGTCTGCCGGTCGCAGCTCGACTCGGTTCCTTTCTGCTGCTGCTGCTCTTGTCTGCTGGATTTTCTGCAGCTTGGACGTGACTCTGGGTTTTATTAGTCGTCCGTCTCGCAGCTGCAGCAACCCGGAGCCCAGTTTCCTTCTTCAGCTGCTCCTCTTGATGTGAGTCAGTGTGGGTGTGGTTCTCGTTGGAAGAAGCTATGCTGTCATTTCCAGCCCGCTCCATCTTCATGTTCTTCACGTCATCTAAGAACTTCTCGGTTACATTTTGTGCCCCAAAAGTGACGCCACCACCCTCCTCTCTCTCCTCTTCTTCTTTCATTTTGCATCTTTCCTGCCACTGAGCTGCAGTCGGAGGCCACGTGGAGATCCTCCCGATGACTCGTCCCGTCTGTGACCTCTGACCTTTACCTTCAGCGGACTCTTCATCAGGTTTGTTCCGGTTGGTGCCGATGCTCAGATAAGGAACCACGTCAGCGTTGACGGAGACACGACTATCTTCCATATTCCCGCCAACGTTTGCTTTTTTCTCACGGCCCTCGATGACGTCTGTGAGGTTTTCTGTCTGAATTCCTGCCTCTGCTACAGGTTCATTCACCACTTCCTGCTTCCTCTCACCTGGGATTTCTGACTGAGCCTCTTTCTCGCTTTGTAAAGTCGCTCGATCTTGACCAGATGCACAAAAGGGAGACGAGAGGATGACAGCATTTGCCGACTTTGCTCTGACTCCGGTAAAGGACGTCCTTCGAGCCACTTCCGGGTCTCTGCTCTGACTGCCGTCTTCTTCCGGCTCTTTCTTCTTCTTCTTCTCTTCCGTCAGACGTCCGGGCGTCACGGTTTCGTTGCTGCGTTTCCTTCTGCGCAGCAAAGCCAGGAAACACACCAGAAACAGCAGCACACACAGGACCGCTGCAGAGGATAAAGATCTTTCATGATGTGATTCTACTTTTGAGAAATTTACAAAAAGAAATGGAAAAACATACCGATGACAGCAACAAGGGTGCAGACGGTATTTGTACGTGAAGGCTGCTGTGATGGAGGTGATGCAGGAACTAGTAGGAACAGATGATGCACACGTTAGCAGCTTATATCAGAATTTAAATATCAAACAGAAACAGGAGAGGAATCAAACACACCAGCCAGTCCCGTAGGTTTCGAGGCTGTTGGGGGCAAGTCGGTGGGTTTCTGGTGGATGGAGGTGTTTGAACTCGACGGAGGTGACGTCACGTGAGTTCCTGAGGAGAAAAATGGGCAAATTAAACGTCCAAATGGTCTTCTAAAAACTAAATCTAAACACCATCAGGGTTCCTCAAAAGGCTGAAAATGCATAAAATTTCACATGGTTACATTTAAACACAGACAACACGAACACACTCAGTCTTTGCATTTATCGTGTCGCTGTGGCGCCACCTGCAGGTCAATTACCATCAACAGCTTGAGGATGACTCAGTCTGGGTGTGTGCTGTTTTCCTTCAATGCATTCTGGAGTTATGGTTGTCAAACATGTTAAACAATTACAGGAAGTGCAGTCTGGTGTTTCTGCACATGGAAGAGTCTGGACAATATCAACTGTACTTGTGTATATTTCTTTTTTTTTCTGTCTCTACATTTATGTATGTTGCTGCTGTAACAATGTAAATGTCCCCGCTGTGTGACTAGTAAAGGCTGATCTGAGCGAGGAGCGTTTTCTTTCTGACTGGGGAGTTCCAAGAGTAAAGGTGCAATTTCTAGAAAAACAAAAACATTTCATCAAGTATTTCAAAGTCCATCCATCCATCATCTATACACCGCTTAATCCTCACTAGGGTCATGGGGGGCTGGAGTCTGTCCCAGCTGACTCAGGGTGAAGGCAGGTTCACCTGGACAGGTCACCAGTCTATCACAGGGCTACACTTAGAGACAGACAACCAAGCACACTCACATTCACACCTACGGACAATTTAGAATCACCAATTAACCTCAACATGTTTTTGGACTGTGGGAGGAAGCCGGAGAACCTGGAGAGAACCCACGCTGCACAGGGAGAACATGGAGACTCCACGCAGAAAGATTCCAGTGCCCCCACCGGGACGCGAACCAGCAACCTTCTTGCTGCGAGGCAACAGTGTATTTCAAAGTCCTCCAGGGATTTTTCTGCCACATGGTTGGAGCAAACTATCTCAATGTGAAGGTCATGCTAGAAGCCTTAAACCTCCAGTATGTAGATCTTACGCTACGGCTTTCCTTTGTCAATACTTGCAAAGTCACTATTTACACAAATATTGTCACAATTGAATATGAAAAAAGTCCAAATATTAAGTAAAGACAGGCATCATTTAAAAAGGAAGTACATGAAATTGGAAATGAAGTAAAAGAAAATGATATTAAAATATTGCAAAAAGAGAAACACTTTAGAATTTTCTTATCAGAAGTGGAACAAAGTTTTAAAAAAAATTGGTATATATTAAATTAGATAAAAACTGGAATAAATAAATAAACATAAATGAAATGAAATGAAATGAAAAATACTTTATTTATCCCAGAAGGGAAATTCAATCTTGTAAAAGCTCACTTTTTTTTTTTTTAAATTAAAATTAAAAATTTTTTATTAATTTTTTTTAATTTATTTATTTATTTATTTATTTTAATAAAATGTTTCTCATTGAGTTAAAAATGTGGAAAAAGGCAGAAACTGGTGGGGCTATACTAGCAAAATATACTAAACTAAACATGTCATTAAATTGAAGTTGATGGTCTACAAATGACCACATGGTGGTGCTGTTCACAAAAACTATTTGCGCCAATGCATTTTAGAGGATCTGTTCAGTTCACTCTTGCAATAAAAAGACGCCATAAAAACTATATTTATTTTACGAAAGGGTTTTATAGGCAAAGTTGAATCAAGAAAAATATTTTGAGGGAGAAAAAAAGCATTTTTATGCCAAAATGAGGGATGTGGCCGACCTTAAATTAAAGGCTTAACCAACAACCATGTTATTATCAGAGGTTGTGTAATAATAAAAATAAACTACATTAACTTTATGATGCAGGAGTCGACAGTTGGATAAGTCATGAAGCAACAGAAACTATCCACGAGAAAGCAGAGTTAAAAAAATGCAGATTAACACGCAAATGCATGACTGACAAGGATTTAGTACTCAATAAAGTCTGATTCTACTGGTAAAGAAATCTAAAATAAGACAAAACCGAGATGAGAAGAACCAAATGTACCGGTGTTTGAAGCAGGCATGGTGACTGTTGGTAGGATATCAGTGGGTTTGGGTTGGACAGAACCTCCTAAGGATGAAAGTGTTGCTGAAGAGAGCAACAGATACACAAAGAACAAATTAAAAATGTAGAGACTTTCCAACATCACATAGAGACAAGATGAGGCTCAGGTACCGGTGGGAGAAGAGTTTATGGGAGCATCAGAGGGTTTGGGTTGGACGGAGGAGTCGGTTTTTAATGTTGGTCGTGATGAAGGAGTCGTCACAACTTTTGCTGCAGGAAACAGGGACATGAAGCACAGACTTTACACAGCCATGAACAAATGTTTATACATGCTTGTAAAGACCTTTATATCAGGCCAGTCTTCAGTTTCCAGTGACTCTTATAACTCTGAATGTTCTAGGAAGGAATCGTTGAAACACATCTGTCTTTATCATGATAAAACAATCACGCATTTTGGTTCTTTCATAGATTTATTAGACGTTTTGGAAATCTAATGGGTCAAAAACATACATATTTGGTAGCCGTCCGCAAGCTTCTGGTTGTATCTGTGACTCCACTTGACAGAATTAAAGCAGTTAAACTAAATATGTTGGCTTCTAGCACCGACATATTTCTGCAGCACAGTCCACAGGTTCTTGATGGGGTTTCTAGATCAGGACTTTGTGTAGACCTTAAGTCCAGCCTGACTTAACCATTTCTTTGCCGCTTTTGGAGTCACTGTCTTGTTCAAACACCCAACTGCATCCAAAACCTAACTTTCTGGCTGATGATTTCAGGTTTTGTTGACGTAATCCTCCTCTTTCATTATTACATTTTCTTTGTGTAAAGCACAAGTTCCACTAAAACAGCCCCACAGAGCATGATGCTGCCACCACCGTGCTTGATGGTAGGTTTGATGTTCTTTGGGTTGAAGGCTTCACCTTGCCTCCTCCAAACATGTTTCTGGTCATTATGGCGGAATAGCTCATCTTTTATTTCATCTGACCATAGAACTTTCCTCCAGAAGGCCAAGTGATCACCAGCAAAACTTCAGTCCAGCCTTAAGGGGCCTCTTCTGGGAGGAAAAACTTCCTTCTTGCACAACATCAAGACACTGACAGCTGTGTTCCATCAGCTTCTAATTCGTTGCAGATTTGCTTTTTGGTGATTCTTAGTTGACTTTAAACCATCCAGACCAATTGTCTCTCAGCAGCAGGTGATAGTTGTGATCACTGCAGTGACAGAACTGTATCATGCACTTTATACTTACAGTTGCATGCACAGATGATTTTGGGATCTGTAGCTGCTTTGAAATGACTCCAACTTACTTTCCTGACTTGTGCAAGTCATTCTGTACTCAGCTCCTCAGACTGTTCCCATTGTAGTGTTGTGTCTGAGTCTAATGATTGTATTAGATGGGCCCTGTTTCAATTGGTTCAGAGGAGTCAGCAGCTGTAGTCAATTGTGAACGGAAAATTTGATGAACACAACTTTCTACATCACCAAAACTGATCATTCCAGTGGCTGTATGTATATTCTTGACCAAGCAGATTTTGTCATATTTCCTGAAGACCTTTAAAAAATCTGTGAAACAACCAAAATAAATGATTGTGTTTTATAGGAGTCAGTGGAAACTCAAGGCTGCCATGATACACAAGGTCTTTACAAGGGTGTGTAAACAGTACAAAGCATTAATTGTTTATGTAAAAACAACAACATCCTCAATGTAAAGGTGAAGACAGTCAGTGGAGGGATGTACCGGTGGACGTAGGGAGTGCTGTTGGTGCATCAGTGGGTTTAGGGTGGACAGTCTGTGGTGATTCAGGTGCAGATGTTGTCCATGATGTTGTTGCGCAGACCGACACGTTCCACACAGGTCGACCCTTCAGAGGCGGAGGAGTCTCACAGGTCACGTCCATCTGTCTGTCCAGCAGAGATCTGCTCTGTAGATCTGAGAAGAGAAGCAGCTTCAGGTTTCTACACGGTCTGTAAACTTGCCATTTGAGTCACTTTGCACAAACCTTTCAGGAAGTCGACAAAGTCTTGGACGCCACACGAACAGTCCCAGGGGTTCCCGTCCAGTCTGATCCTGGTGGAGCCGAGAGACTCGAAGACCCGCGGTGAGACTCGAGTCAGCCTGTTCTCAGACAAGTCCAGCTCAGCCAGCATGGTCAGGGAGCTGAAAGCTTTCACACCGATCTCCTTGATTCGGTTCTTATTCAGCCGGAGAGTTTTGAGGTTAACGAGTCCGTTCAGCATGAACTCGTTCACATCTTCAAAGAGATTTCTTGTGAGACTGAGCTCGGCGAGAACGGCAGGATCTCCAAACCAGCCCGGACTCATCTGCGACAACATGTTCCCGTCCAGACTGAGATTCCTGAGACTACGAAGCGAGTCGAAGGCTGATTGGGCGATTCCCGTGATGCCGGCGTTGTTGGCGGTGAGTCTGGTGATGGACGTGAGGTTGTCACTGTGGAACACTGTGGAGTTGATCTCTCCAACATCCCTCAGGAACATTATCAGAGTCGAACAGTCGGGGTCGAAATCTAATGGACAGACATTTGTACCATATAAAGAATTGGGTTTCAGTTTGTCTCGTTTTCTAAATAGTTTGGAAATCACATCTGGTGATTACAGACACTATTTTTGTTTTAAAAAAAAGTAATCTAAGATCCAAGCATTCTTAGAATATGAAAGTTTTTTTTTTGTTCTTTTGTGTGAAGTTCAACCACCACATGTCGACAGGAACGATGTGTTGCTGCACAGTCTAGTATCAGTGAGGATGAATTTGATTATGTTGGATTGTTTGAGTTTTTCTAACAATGTAGTAAAAGAAGGAGGTAATATCAGAAGGCAGCGCTTGATTATCAAATATTTAGAGGCAGACAGTGGCTCAATATGCAGCACACAAGCTTCAGGAAGATGTTAAGGTGTTTACATTCTTATTAGAGCTGAACGATTTGGGGAAAATGTCTCTAAATGCAACTTTTCGGGTAGATATTGTGATTTGATTTGCGATAAACTTGTCTTCAGTTCAGCTGTACCACACGAGACACTCGTCTGTCACATAAGGAGGGCGTTGTGTATTTATAAAACCACTGATACACAATTTAAACCCTGCAAAGTGTATGAGGTGTGGCTGTTGAACAAGACTGGGCATGTCATGTAGTGTACGCTGATGAAAGGGCAGAAAAAATAACACCTTCTTCCTGCTTAAGTTGAACAAAACTGAAATGCAGCATTTTAACAGCACTTCAACAGTCCCCACCTCAGAGATCCTGGATTGTAGCCTTAATGAGTTCACAAATTTTACTGTTTAAAGCTGTCATTTTAATTTGGAATCGATTAACTGATCAGTCCTCGTTTTTTTATCCATCACACAGTTCAATGAAGGACTCTTTAAATTCTTTCTGCAGCAGGACACTAAACCCAAACACACAGCCAGAGACATAAAGGACCACATCTTTAGTTGAATAAGTACTTTTGATCTCAGCGTCATGTCAGTCTGGGAGCACAAGAACAAGACAAAATGAGAAGAACTGTGATGAGTTCTCCATGATGCTTGAAACAACCGACTTGTTAACACCTTAAAAACTGTATAATAGTGCACCTATGATGTAAAGAATGGTGACACGTAATTCTGATTGGACCGTTTGAATCCCAAAATCTATCAGCAGGTTTGAAAAATGTCCCCTCTTTAAAAAAAATATCACAATAAACCAAATGGAATTGCCAAAATCACACCATTCATCAGCTAGAAACTAAAAAAATAAATAAATAAAAAATAAAAACTAACAAAATAAAAATTTAATTTGGTTTAGGAACTTTCCAACAGTCCATGAACTATCCATCAGGTGCTCCACTGAAACAGCTGACCAGATCTAATCTTAGAAACATATTTCATCAAAATCACTTTATGGACACTTCCTATTTAAAAATCCTAAAAAAAAAAAAAAAAATTGCTTTAAAAAGATTCTGTAAAAAAGACAAAATTCTGCACTGCTCTGTGCAACAGTAAATGTATTAGCAACTCAGCTGCAAACAACACTCACGAGAAAAAAATGTAGAGACTTTTCGGCTAAACTGCAGGCTGTGAAACAATTAAAAAATGCAAATAGTAAATTATCTTGGGTTTTTCTCCAGTATCGGTACAACTGTTTGCACCTGAAAGAAGTTGTACATGTTGATTCCATTATTTATCTATTTATTTGTATAAGAAGTAATGAAAGAAATCAACTTCTGTTTTCTTTCTTTGATTGATGCCATCTTAACTTGGCATTATGATGTTTTGCTGCATAGAAGACATGTTTGGGTTCCCTCTACTTCTAGTCACGGTCGTGTCATTTCCACAGAGGTGCACAACTTTATTGTCATATTGCAGCAAACGAGCCCACAGTGACAGAATCACAAAACACCAAGAAATTGCTTGGGGTTCAGAGGGTTCATTTAGACTTTTTTCTCTGTAAATTGCATTTTGTATGAAGCTACTTTTAGTGCCCCAAACTTTTGCAAAGTGCTCTATGTCTGAGTCAGTTAAGTCTACTTAAAATTCTCTATTAGAAAAACAAAAAGTCCTCACAAGATGGAATCTCCTGGCAGATCAAAATCGCTGCCTCTCTGGTACAGGGTCGGCTCAGGTGCAAACTTGCCAGCAGCAGAACAAGACCAGCTACACCTGTGAGGAAGCAGAGCGGCCGCATTAGCGCCAACTGTTTTCATTGTCTAAATAAAATATGAGCAACAAAACACACAAGTGCACTTACCCTTCATCGTGACAAACACAGGATGCAGGTTTACAACTTGAACTCTACTCTCCAGCGACAGTTTACAAAGTTTGATGGTCTTGTGATCACCTGAACTAACCAGGTGGGGAAAAGAAACACAGTTTCCATGGCAGAGCGAAGTTAGCCACGGTTGTGATGCGCCGGCATCGAAGCCGCTGTTCCAGTTGGTCGGTGAAGTGCGAGGCAGTTTGCACCAGGGGAGGCCTGAAGATGTTTTGACAACTTAAGTTGCTTAAATTAGAAACCCTCTCAGTCATGCTGGGTTTTCTTCTTTTCTTTGAGAATTTTTTTTTGGTTTTTACCCAATAATGGAGAAAAATTAACATTCCTGTGAAAAGATGCAGCATTGTGACGATCCAATAAACCAAAAGTAAATAAATAAACTGTGATGTGTTGTCGTGTGAAGATTAAAATCAGCATCTCAAACTAGCAAACGAAAAACAAACAGTGAGTCTCACAAATGGACAAATCAAGCCATGAGAAAAGTAGAAAATGAAAAATGTGACTTTTATTCACTTGAAAATGTATTCTGTTTCAGTGCTTCCATTTTAAAATAAATAGATGGCATGGGATCAAAGATAAAATCAACAAGGATGAAAAGTACACTAGTGTAACAAAAAGAAAATAATATGGTGACCAAATGCCAATACAATCTTTTAGTTAACATAAAAATACACTCTCATACAATTATAGATATACCACCCTCCCCCCCCCACAGGCAAAAAGACACCAAAATGCAGCAAATGAGAAATCAAGTATTGTTTTTGGAGACAGCAGTAGTATCATATCAGTGGAGGCCCCTCAGTTTTATTCACCGCTATTCAAAATCTTAGTGTTTGGTTTAGTTTCCACACTTACTTTTCGGAGCGCACAACAGCAGTGTTATTAATTAGTTGTCTTTTTTTTTTATGCCCGTTCATAAAAGGTAAAAATAATCCCCAACAAACAGAAAGTAAAGTGCTCGTGCAACACTTCTGGTTGTTCTCGAGGCCAACAGATGGTGAAAAAAAAGCACTTTGATTTTTGAAAAAAAAAAAAAAAAAAAAAGACAGAAGAGAAGAGAGACGATGTGGCAGTGTTCGTCAACACCTTGGAGGAATGTTCTTTAATGTCATAACTGAACCACAGTCCCCCACCTGCCCACAAACACAAACCCCCTTTGTGAATATATCAAATACTGTCATCCGAACAGGTCGCGGAGCGGCAACGGCGGCGGCGGCTCTTCACAACAAGAGCGCGCCGGCCGGCTCTTAAAGATGGCCGACGAAAAACACTCAGGGAAGGAGCGGGGGGGAGGAGGTTACGGGGGTAGGAGGAGAGGGGGCGGGGGGAGTTACATTGCATGAAAGAAGCTGCTGACAAGTGTTCATGAGTGCACCTTTATACAGGACAATTCAAGAGTGCCCAGTGGAGAGAAAACACAACTAAGCTCTAAACATCAGAGAAATCCCGTTATGATGAAAACACATAACATCAGCTTTAACTCTATACCACATTGCTTTAATAATAACTTTTAAAAAAAAGCAGAAACAAAGCAAAAATAAAATAAAAAGCATCATTTTTGTACCAAAGCCTATCATTCGCCCTCTTTTGACTCCCTTGAGAAATGAAAAAAAAGGATGTTTCGACAAATAAAAGGATTTAAAATGACCATCGTTAATATTTTTTTTTGTCTTTTTTTTTTTTTTGCAATACACATATCCAGTGCTACACGATCAGCGTCTAGTTTTAAAAAGCGGGTTGAATAAATAGACGATAGTACCACGATGCGTGAAAGGCCAACGGATGTCGGAGGGAGACCTGAGGAGCTCCCCCACGACAAAAGAAGAAGACAGTTCAGAGCAGCAGGTTTTGTTTTTTGTGTGTTTTTTTTGGAGATCCCTGGTGAGGCAAAAATCGGCAATGCCAGCCTGATTCGACAGATTCGACAGTTCACGCAGGAAGAGATTGTTGTTGCTGGGGGTGCGGCAGAGCTGGCCCCGACAGTCCTACAGGGTTGTACAAAGGTCCCTTGGTTCAGATTTTCTGAAAAGAGCGACAGAAACTCTTCCCTCCGACGTCTCCCGAATTTGTCCAAAAGGGGAGAGGCGTGTCCGGAGAGAAGGGGAAGGATTTTAGTGCTGCAGCTGAGCTCTCAACCATGACAGTGCCGAACTAATAAATACTTCATGTAGAAAAGAACATCCATCACGTATGACAGGAGAAAAAGAAAAAAAAAAAAAAAAAAGCCACATGCTTGAGTCGTGGTTGTCGTTGTAAAATATTAAAAAAAAAGAATAAAAAGTAGCCTAAAATCAACCTGAACAGATCGCACTGAGATCACAGGTAGAAGAAGCTAAATTCAGCCGGCATTTCCTCTTTTTGTTGCAAGCACCAGTCCGTCAGACCACCTGTGAACCACACACACACACACACATACATACACACACATACCTTTTCCCTTGTTTGCGCCTTGGTCCACCTACAGACGACCACATGTCCGTAGACGTGGCCTCTCCCAAGTAGGTTTCTGGACCGAGCTTGGCTGTGGGCATCAATGCAGTCTATTCAGGAAAACAAGCACGATGGGGAGGGGGGGGTTAAGATGATTCGGATGAAGGCGGGGTTTCGATCTCCCCGCCTGCTATTTCCCACTTTTCTTTGGCACAGCGCTTCTCTTGGCCTGCCACAGGTGGTTGTGGATGGTCAGGGCGTCCACGCTGACTGACACAGTCTTGGCAGGGATGACGGTGAACTGCTTTCGGTCCGAGCTGTACTTGTACAGCTTGTCGATCATCTTCTTGCTGATGCTCTTGGGTCCGGTGCCCGTCAGCTTCTGGATCTCTTCGGTGTCGGGGAAGTACGAGTAGAGCGCCCGGAACTGACAGCCGCCGTCGCGAAACAGGATCATCAGGTGGTTGGACTCGCACTTCTCCAACTCCTAGCAAGGGGGGAGGATACAAAGAGGTGAGAAAAAATGTTGCTCAAGGCATAGACTGAGACGAAAAAATGGAAAAGAAACACCAGCTGCCTACAAAACACACCTGAGAAAACCGGTGACAAAGAAACCAGATTGGAGGGAGAACCTGGTCTGGTGCTGTAACATATGTGGTGTTTTTATTGTCGGTGTTGTGCAGCTACAAAAATTCTCTCTTTTTGATTTGTGTGCTGTTATTTAGCCACAAAAGTGTCCAGGTTGGCCTACAGTGTTTTACAGAAGAAAAAAGCTGAATCTGTACCAGATAAAAAAAAAGCCAGAGAGTCATAGCTCAAGTTGACAGGATAGCAGTTTGTGTTGAGCTGGTAAAGCCAAAAATAAATGAACAATTTTAAAAACACAGTCAGTGTGAAGCAAAACCACATCAAGATATTAGTACATTATTAAACTGCTGAGTTTGGAGAAGAATATTTTAAAACTTTTAGACGACAGTGACTTTGCATGATAAAGGAATGCAAAATACCTCCTTAAAGCTGGAGTGCTGGACTTTTTCATAGAACTTTCAAATAATTCTGCATCTTCTCTGTGTTTCACTGCACACTGGAGTTTTAAATCTTATGTCTGATATCGATACCTTTTATCATAAACCAGCATCAGTTTGCCAGAGCTGCACAGGGGAGCTGTGACAGAAAGCTACAGCAACTAGGAGTAGGGCGAGTCTGTGGTGCAAAAACCTGAAGAGTCAAGAAAGGTTTCCGATTCTTCAGATAAAGAAATTTGGAATTCAGAAGAAAGATTTTAGTCTAAAAAGAAAGCTGGTGAGGGATATGTCAGATTGCACCCAAGGTATACTTGTCACTAAAGCGACATAAAGCAGGTCCATGTCAGGCAGAAGAACTGACCTCTAGGATCTGGTTCTTCTGGGGTTCGTTGACTTTGCCGGCCAGGCAGCAGTGAGAGATTGCATTATGGATGATTGGCTTGTTTGACTTGGCGCTGGGCTCCTTGAAAAGTTTGGGACCTACAGGAGAAAATAAAGTTAGACCACATTAGTCTTATGTAACGAAAAAAGAAAATAATAATTAGTCAAAGGACTCTGAGTTAACTGCTGCTAAGACGTCTACTAGTTAGTTGTGTCAGGTAACGACCACACATTTACTGCGTTCTGAAAATGACAAGTCAAACTGTGAATCAATAAATAACTAAGAAGCACAACCACATGTGGTTATCATAGGGTACAACAGAACATCCTTTGTTAGTCCAACGAGGGGAAATTTGCAACGTCACAGCAGCAAAGTGACAGAAAAAAAAGCAAGCGAACACAACTATAATTTAAAGAGGCGAGCTATATACACTATATACACAATACAGATAAGAAAAACAGAACACAAGGATACTAAGGACACACATTTAGCAATATTTGTTAATCGATGAGAATAAAAACAAGTATAATGCCATCTGTGCGCTTGCCTGTGTATTCGGCCATGGAAGTGATGGAGGATGCAGTGGAGCCGTTGTCCCAGTCTCTCTCTGCAGTCCGACTGTTGTTACGACTGCCTGGAAACGACTCCACAGAGTCACAGCTGCACACCAACAAACACAGCAAACAGGTTAAACAATATTTTTGCAAACAGAATTGTTAATAAATGAGGGAAATATTAAACACACACTGTACAGAACATCCCTAAGCACAAGCTACAAGCAACAGGAGTGCTACAAAACAGAGAAAACACAGTGTGATCCGTTTACCGCTGGGAGCCGGCCCCTCCAGAGTTGACGCTGTCGGCCTCGTTGGTAGCTGCAGAGGCCAGAGACAGACTGGAGCCTGACTGGGCGTTACTCAGGTTGTCAGCTGTATGAAACGGAGAAGATGTTGTAAATGTTTGTGTCATCTAAATACAACTTCTTGGCAGCTGGATGGGAAAACACTCTTAAGCAAGCTGCCTGGAAAGCAGAATAATTCGATTAAATATATTAAAAGTACTGCATATCAATCTAATTCCAGAAACTTAAATGTTTTAAGTCAGAAACATGGAAAGAGTCAAAGCTAATTATTAAAACGATGCATTCTTTGTGAGGGAAACTAAGCCTCTCAAGATCACTTCGTAAAAAGACATTTTTCAGCCTTATAAAAATCAATTTCTTTAATTTCTTCTTTGCTTTCGGGCCACCTTCTCTAAAACACTGCAGAAAACACTGAAACGTCCCTATTGGTCTATATTTTGTCCTTAAACTGTGATTTAAAAAACATTATGGAACCCAACGAAGACATGACATCAGTGGCAGAAATTGTTTAATTAAGGAATGCTACGACAATAACGCTGTTGGTTTCAATCACGTCAGTAGTATTAATAATTGTAGGAAATGTAAGTATTACTAAATGGTAAAATGGAAAATAACTGGCAGTCAGCCAGTGTGCCCCACAGCTCAGCTGGAAATACCAAACGACATGCACCCTGCTGACTCACAAATGGAGAAACTGAGCTTTATCTAAATGTCAAAGTGGTGATGTAATGGCCTTACGCGTGGAAGAGCACTTGGAGAAATTGTCGCTGGAGGATTCCTCTCTGAAGACGGACTTGGGTCTGTGTTTCTGCTTCGGTTTGGGGGTTTTGGGCTTCACCAGGCCTTGTTCCTCAAACATCTCCTGCTGCTTCCTCCGCAGATACTCTTGTTTTATCAGCTCCCGTCGTGTCTTCTCCTCTTCTTTACGCAAACGGTCCTCCTCGGCCTTCCGCCTGGTGTCCAAATCAGAATATTAGTGGCTTTTGGAATAGTAGCACCTGAACGTGAGCTTGATGTTGGTAAAACAACCTACCTGGCTTCATCTCGCTTGAGCTCAGATTCTGCTTCTAGTTGTTGTTTACGGAGTCGAGCCTCTTCGGCTTTCTTCTGCTGCTTCAGTAAGAATGCTGCTCTCTTCTTAGCAAGCTCATCCTCCGCTTTCTGCTCATCCTATAACATGGGAAAAAAAATAAACATTTATACATTAGAAACAATACAATACATCTTTAATGTAACGCTGAATCCAATAAACTGGTGGTCGATCATTTTTAACACTTGTCATTTATCAAATATTCATTCATCATCAACCAGGTAAAATGTAAAATATGAATTAATATCACAAATAACACTTCAGTCCTCTTTAACACTCACAACCCCAGACAGTTTAGGGGCATTTTTAGTCAATACATTTCCACTCACTGTGAATTCATGAATCACAAAAGTCTAGAACTGACATGTACAACATTTTTTTCTAGTGCCCAAAGGGTTACTAGACAACCAATGGTAACACTACATACCTTTCTTTTACACATTTGTTTTCATTCTTATCTTTTGTCTTTTCTGTGTAAATGTGAAAACAACTAAGTGAACTAAATATTGAAGTGTTTATGCAAAGGGTCTGTACCTTGAAGAAGAAGCCCATGACCGACTTCTGCTCCCCGTCACCACCCTCTGTCGTTCCGTCCTCAGCACCCTCCACTTCCTCGGGGGCCTTCAGCTCGGACAGATCAACCTCAATCAGGTGGGATTTGCTGCGCTGCACCTCCTCTGATGGTATACACTCTTTCCCTGAGCCGTCTGAAGAGTTGAGCTCAGACTCTCTCGGGGTGCTGGACAGGCACTCGTCAAAGGACACTTCTGGGGCAGCCACTGACGTCAGGTCCACTCGGGTCGGCAGGCGCATATTGGCCTCATCTTGGAGTCGGAAGGTGGCACTCCGGACGTGGCCAGATCCTGGCTTGTCGATTGTCTCTGCTGCTGTGGGGTTTCTGGGGCTGTCGGGCTGCTCGGCCCTGGGGGACCTGCCCCCAGCTAACTGCCTCGGGTGTGGTAAAGTCTCTGAGCCGCTCTGGGTCGGGGTGAGGGTCCTGGCCGCCTGCCGGCTCTGCTCCTTGGCTATCTTTAGTTCTGATGGTTTGGACCGGGAGCTGCGGCCTGAGCTCAGCTTGGGGGGTTTCCTGGTGGGAGCGGTGCTACTGCCAGAGAGGTGCTCCACAAAGTGAAAGCTTGCCCCCGCCTTAGACTCACCATTTTTGTCGCTGGTGACAGGAGGTGGAGCTGCACCGGGAGGGGACTGTACATTCTGTTTCATCAGCATCTCCTGCTGCAGTGAAAGCTGCATCATCTGCTGCTGGATGCTGCCGATGGCGTCGTTCAGCAGCTCGATGGAGCGACTGCACTCATTCAGGTCCAACTCTTCTTCTAAATAGAAGCTTCCGCTGTTCCCTTTCTTGTCTGCATCTAAGGCACCAGGAGGGGTGGTCCCCTCCATCTCTTTCTCCCCTCTCAGAGTATCAACACACATATCATCTTTACTTGATGGTCCTTTCTCTCCATTGAGGTCATCTTTGGAGATGTCAGCTTTCAGCGGGTTGGGCAATGTGTCGCTCTTTCCTCCACCTTTCTTTACAATGTGCAGAAAGGCGGCTTTTCCCAGCTTCTGCCTCTGCCTCGCTGACAGCACCTCCATCTTCTTCTTCTGGTGCTCAATGGCACGTCGCTTCTCTTCCAGCTGCATACGGAGCTGGACAATTTCAGAAGCCAGTACATTCGCACCGCCGCTACCATCGCCTGTACGATTGCATCCTCCTAAGGGAGACGAGGGGCTCTGGTCTCTTTTAATCCTCCAGGAAGAAGCCAGGGGTCCACTGCTCTCCGATCCATCTGGAGTGGTCCTCTGGGAGCTGGAGGCACTGGAGCGAAGGTCGTGGTTGCTGCCAAAGCGTTGCTGCTGCGCTTTACGCTCGGCGAAGGAGGTCATGCGCACGCTGCCACTGGCCATGCTGCTAGCCTGGGAGTGCGTGCTGAGACAAGGGCTGGAGCGCCCGCTGCCGCCGTTCATATCTTTGTCCTCATGCTCTTTCACATTCATGTCCTCTTGGAGTTTGGCTGATTCTTCTTCTTCGTCTTCCACATTGAGGGCCTTCCGGGGCCAGTTTGTGTCTTTAGTGGTAACAGCTTCATCCAAATCCTCTTCTTCCTCGTCCAGGTCTTCCAGCTCAGCGTCCACGCCCTGGCTAGACTTTGGTTCTTCAGAATCTGAATGCAGGTAGAAACCCTCAGCAGGCTCCCTGGATGAGGGATCCGCACTGCTGGCGGCAGCAGGCCTGAAACCTGCCTGATCCTGGGGAGGTTCCTCTGTAGAGTCCATTTCCTCACCTGGAGGGGTAAATGTTTGGTTTAAAGTACAGGCAGCTTTCCTACGAACGGCTGATGTAGATCCATCTCCTCGGCGTAAAGAGCCCCTCCCTGCGGACCGGGATACCTCACCACTCTCCTCCTCCTTGTTCAGGCATACAGACTTCTCTTTCGCCGTTTTGAGCACGGCAGGCATTAGTGGTTCTAGGTAAAAGCTATCTGGTGCAGGTTTGGAGTCAGCGGAAGGTTTGGGTCCAACTGTGGCAGCTGCTTGTGTCACATCAACCCGTTTGGGGATGACGGAACCATCAGTCCTGGCAACTGCCACCAAAGTTTCTTCCTCATTCTCAATGTTGACATTCCCCAGCAGGCCGTGGCCGTTAACTCTGCGCATTGCAGCATGCGATGGCTGGAGGGCGGTGGTCTGGTGTTTGGGAGTGACGTTGATGACGTTGGATGCCAGACTGTCCTTACTGATGGAGCGAGCCAGACTCACGCTGTCACCAGAGGCCATGTCAGCATCACTGTCGGTGGCTGAATGCAACAGGTAGGGGCTCAGCGTGGACAGAGGTCTGCAAAGAGAAAGCATGTGGAAAAAATCTCACTTGTAAAATCAATACAATGTACAGATTACAATATTCAGAGTTAGTCAGAATAGTAGTGATGCTACGACACCAGACATCTGAGGTGGCAATTTTGATACAACAAAAAATAGCATCAGGTTGTATTTGAACAACTTGGGGTGGAACCTTTAGGTATTTAAAAATGATTTGCCGCTATTTAAAACAATATTGTGTCAGAAATATAAAACAATCAGAATTTTTCAAGTGGATTTTTTGCAGCAGTACTCAGCTGCCTGACATTTGAGAAAAGAGGGCAAGTCATAAATTGCTTAGTTTAAGAAAAAAATACAAATATTGCAAACAGCAGAGTGGAGCCATCACGTATTTAAAACAAGCAACACTGTGTTATCAGTTTCCATGGGACGTTCACATGAGTTCCTGTCCCATTTTCTGACATAAAAATAAGCATCTCTTATTTTCTTGGCTGCATTCAGTTTGTGTCGTTGCCATACTGCTAACATAACTTTATAAGACCACAAACAGGAATTGAGAAACATGTGACTTAATCCATCTATATGGAGAACTACAAAGATTACATAAGAAAGCCATTGGTACATGAACAAAATGCACATTTATATGTATTAATATACTTTCAGGTACCTCTGCCTCTTGTCAGGCCATGCTACAACAGAGCCCCTGGGTTGTTGCCCATCCACCTGAGTCAGGGAGTTTGAACGGTTTCTCAGACCTGCACAGAAACACTCATGAGCCATCAGTAAATATGAACAGAACATGAGCCTGAATCTTATCTAGAAGACTTTTACCTGAACCATCCTCCCCTTGGTGCTTCTGTTGTCTCTGTCGCAGGGGCAGGAGTGGGTGAGATGGACTGAAGGTTGGACCCCCTTTACTAAAAAGTAATAAGACACCACAAAACAATCAAAACTTCATTCAAACATGGTTATCAGAAGAGATCGGCAGAAAATCAGTCACACAGCCGAGTTTACAGCAAAGACAAGAGAACCCAAAACAAATCTGAAGTCAGTCTGATGTCTCCAGTCACTGTACAAGTCAGATGTTTCACCAGACAAGCAAGTGGTTCAAACATCCAAACAGCTGCAATTCTATGCATCCTAAATTTTCAACGTCTCACACAAGTGCTGGACAAACACACAAAGACTCACTGCAACAATCAGCTTCACACAGTGCAAATGAAGACAGAGGGTTAGAGGTGAAGGGCACATGAGAATGAAAACCAGACACCGCTGCGTATCTACCCACCCTCGGACGGCGATTGTAACTGGTTAGAGGACAGGATTATGACGAAGTGGAATGCGAAGGAAAGTGAGAGAAGACTTACAGGGGGTCAGAGTCTTCAAGGTGCAGGAAGTACCTGTTACAGACTTCAGGGCTGCTCTGGTTATCGGCTGCGCCAGGACTAACCAGGAAGCTGCGCTTGGTGGCGTTGGAGATGGGCACTGATGGACGGGAACTCTTGGGATGAGCTATGGCTCGAGCTAAGTAAAGGAGAAGGACAGATGTGTTGAGCATTGAGCTCTGAGTAATGAGTATGTTAGCTGATGTTAGCTGAACCTGGACAATGACTGGGCTTTAGTTCCAAGACCTGCAGTAGTCTTGAATGGGAAAAAAACCCCTTTTAAAGCTGCACAGCCAATGCAGAGGGCTCAACACCACATTGGCCAGCCATATGCAGGTAAGTGCAAAGCAAGGTGTTCTGTCTTTTCCTTCACAGGGCTGTAACCAATTACTATTTTAATTGTTGACTGAAAATGATGAACATTATCCATTAGTGTTACCCAAATCCTGTTTGGTCCACAATCCAAAAGGCATTAGGTGTACCATCATAGAGTAGTGAAGAAACCAAAATACTCAAATTTAAGAGCCTTTTTTTTGGCTCCCATCACATTCCTATTCTCTGTAGGCTCCTTTGTCACCTCTACGGAAACAGCACCACCATATCATTCACCATTAAAAAATTATAAAGTAGCTGGCTGTGTTTAAGCTCCTGTCACATTTTTTCTCACAATGGGCCAATTTTTCACTGCAATACAAAAGCCTGCACCTCTGTGAAAACTGCAAATTATAGCTAGAAGTAGAGAGTACAAAAAAATAAAAACGTAAACTGTGGAGTGTATATTAAAAAAAACAGGTATGACCTAAAAAAAAACAGTTAATGATTAATTCTTGGTCAATTTACAAATAAGATACATGAAAGAAGTGATTTTAATTAAATATCCTAATTTTAGGCTGGGTACTGTTTCCAGTAAAAAAAAACAAATGTCACAGATGAGTAATTTGTGGTTCATCAGCAAACTGAAAATCTGATGATTTATCTTGTTTTTACAGTTTTTTCTATGATAAAGGGTGCTATTTTAGTTGACTGACAAAAAAAAAGGTCACATTCATTATCCCTACACTGTTAGTATGTGAGACCTGTGAAATCTTAATCATCATGTTCTGAAAAATTTCTGACACTTAACGGGGACTTGCTTGATGCAAAAATCATGGATGTAGTTTACTAATACTAAATTCTGTCTAACATTAAAAGTATGATATCTGTTGTGTTGCTTACCATCTTTAAACTCTTGGAGATCTCTGGGCTGGACAAACTCCGGCTTGACAGTCTCGAACCACCAGAAAAGCTCAGCGATAAACACCATCACATTGTGCTACACAGGAAACAAGCAACACGTTACCAGCTTGTGAATGCAGATGAATAGTGGCGTTTAAGAGCACTGATGCCCGATGAACAATTCTGATTAAAATTTAACTTTGCAGTACAAATGTGTGCCAGGTTTTGTACCTTGAGCACAAGCGGCGAGTAGAGCATGTCCTCCGTTGTCAGGTAGAAACTTTTATTCAGGTACTCGCTGGCAAATTCTCTGAGCAGCTGGATGTTGTACAGGCTATCAGCGATGGAAGGTACTTCCTTCAGGCAAATATCTGATCAGACAGTCACAGAGTGGGTTAGAACAGGATGCAACTCAATGACCTGTTGGCTATAAATGTCACACTGACTGGACTGGGACAGTAAGCCATGTGCCAGTGACAAAAATAGCATCACACATGGATATTAAATTCACTGTGTTAGCAGAGCAACACTGATGCACGTGACGGGAATAATTCTTCGACGGCAGCTGATAATTATTCGGATGTTGCTATTGAATTTAGGCGTGTTCGTGTGCAAGCGCATCATACCCTCCAGCTTCATGAGGTCTGGGCAGTAGTAATGGACCACGGTGAGCAGTGCAGCTCCATCACAAACATCCCTCATCAGGTCTTCCAGTAGTGGAAAGAAGGGCAGCTGCCGGCCTGAAGCATGCTCCCGACGATACCGTACCTAACCACCAGAGGGAGAGGCTTTTATGAGAAGAAAAGCTACAGCAACAACACAAACCTCCATGGTGCGACCAGTGAGTGACACACCACAAAACATCCTAAATGCAATGACTAGTGTCACAAGTTCACATGTGAACTAGTCAAAGCATATATTATCCACGGATGTTTCTCCTTCGGTTAATAATCTAGCTAATTAATTTTACATCAAGGTTCTCCCCAGGAGTTTCACCAGTAAAAGATATTTATTTTATTAGTAAAGGCTGAAACTCCACTTAATATGATCAGCAGCAGGTTTCATGTAATTTTCAAGAGATGCCGCTGCTGAATAAAAAGATCCAGCGGCCTCATAATTGACAAGTTTAAGGAGAACCATGACGACCTGGTTAACTGTGAGGAGATGGAGGTGAAGGTGTTAGAGAAGTGACATGAAGAACATAGAGTGGACAGTCAGCCTTCCTCTGGCTTTAATTGGAAGGCAGCCAGTGGTGAAACCGCAGTCAAACCAGGCAGCGTGAACCTGCTGACTGGGACGGAAACTGGGGTAATCACTGGCCCACTTATGGGAAATAAGTGTATAGTTAGTACAGAAACTCACTCGCCCCAGATGCATTAGTTTTTGGATACATAACCTATACCGCTTGTGAGGATGGGCATTTCCAGGATCTATTTCAGTTTCCTGAATTCGCTGATCAAATTGAACACGTATAAATGAACTTATTGCATTGAACTCAAATGATATAAGCTAAACTTCATTTCACAAGCACCCACTACAGAAACTAAGAATGGAAATTTACAGACCTACATATGACTTGGAGCGACATACATAGAGGCTTCATACTGCCTGGTAGTCTGCGTGTAACTCTAAATGCTTCTGCATGACTTACAGATATCCACATTATTGTAGGAACACTCCTCCCTCTGTAATGACAAATCAATCTGACATTCTCTGTGGCACTAGTTAAACAGACACTGATAAAATTAATCCAAATTACTTGCACTGCCTTGCACAGTAATGTGCAAGTTAACTGCATTACGTGATATAAAAGTAGGAATGACTCCGACAAGAACAAGAAACCTAATCAAGAACTGAACACACACTCAGAGGCCACTTTATCAGGTACACATGCAATTCAATAGAACAGCCCTGCCATAAATTCTGGCTCTACAGAAATAATAACATCCAGGTTAGGAGGACACAGTTGGAGGTATTAATCTAACTCTATGTTTGTTACTGAAGTTGTAGTCTGTAAATGATCATGTATTAATACAATTTATTATAATACAGTTCAACACTAACTACAACCTCAGTAATAAACATCGCTAAATTAACACCACTCAGAATTTTACTGCAAACTTATGAACTTCATAACAGTAAGTACAGTGTCAGAGCTGTTGCACTGGATTGCATTAGAGTATGTAGCTGTACCAAAGGCCATTTGAAGAGTGATAATGCATGCCAACCCCAAATCCAAGTCTGGAGAAACTGTGCATCACTACTACACATGCAGCACGACAAGACCAAGCAGCAAAAAAAGGATATTTCTCTAAATAACACACAACAGTTAGGACATGTTCCCAATATGTACTTGATTAAATCTTTTTAAAGTAGGGATGTTGAGGATGAATGGTTATTTGATTAATTGATGTTAATAAGTAAATTAAATTAGAATGATTATTATATTACTTAGGCAGCAATGGAGGACATGTGGTTTAACTGCCAGAGAGTGTTTTGTACATTTGCTGTCGCACCTGGTTGCACTACCATGGTAGGGCCTCTTTCTGTTAAGTGAGCTGGAGTTACAGGTGTGTTCCCTACAAATAGCTGAATGAGGCAGTCGTGTTGATGAAGTCTGCAGCATCAAGTTGTGAAACAGTTTTCTGGCGGCTGTCTGGTTTAGCTAGGTACCTTAGGTTCATGCTAAAGCTAAGCTAGGATTTTCAAACACTAACACAGAGTCGAGTGTCTAGTCAGCAGAGGACTGCAGAACATGCTAATGCTGCTAACATTCAGCAGGACTCTGATTACATGTTTCAACATTTAAACTGAAGTGATGAAGTGTTTAGAGACACTCTGTTCCGAGTATAAACACTTTTTAGAGGTGGCAGTAAATACTCACAGATTTACTTGACGGAAAAAGTTGTTGCAACAGTATTTATGGATGCATGTTCCAGATTAGCAGTTGTGTAAGCAGCTGGACTGACATAACTATGGTGAACAGCTCACTCCATCAGGTATATCAAGTATAAAGAATATTTTGATTTTAAATTGCTGTGTAGAGATCAATAATGTTTTAGGGTATTTGTTGTCGTTGAGAGTAGGAGGGTGACCGCAGCTCTTTTGACATGTTTAAGACACTGGAATTTGTCAGGCCAGTTGCTGAATAGCAATTCTAAATTAAGTTTAAAAAAAATTATATATATATTTTTTTATTTGAATACGTTAACCTAGTGCTTATTTTATCTGTTCTTCAGATTCTTAATGTTACCAAGCAGATTTTGCAGCAAACATTAGGGGTGGCTGGTTAGAAACAATTTCATCAGCATATGTCGGAATGTCCTTGGATTTAATTACTTTTAATGTTGAAGAACTTTGATTGTCACGATGGCCAACTATTAGCTCAGGAAACTGGTTAAAATTTGCATTCCTACTTAGAAGGCTATTCCACAAAACTATCTGCCTTGCGAGGCAGCTGAATCCTTGCGAGATTCACAAGAGCGTGCGTTTCATCGCTTGTGTCCGATCCACAACTGGTCGGACCAATCAGAGTCCTGTTCGGACTTTCTGGCAGCTATGGGTGTGGTTAAAGTGTACGTTAGCCCGTGATGGATGGTTCATACTAGCGATGTTCATGATTGTCAGATTAATATTTGAAACACTTAAAAATATATAAACCAATAAGGTAGCAGAGAAAAGACATTCATGTCAGAAAATGTATCGTACACTAGCTGTAGTATCTGATTGTGCCACCAGGTGGAGCGTCTTACTGTTTATCAATATAGCGACCCGAGGAGGTGATCACTCGGACCACAGGCAGTTTTGTGTTGACAAACAGAGAGTATTGTGGTAGCTTAGCCAATTAAATGCCACATGAAAAAGTCTCATGTGACGTTTAATGCCTACCGAGTAGAGTTCTGTTTCAGTGATGTGACCACATTCAAAGCAGCTACATTAGAACACAAAATTGTTCATTCCATGTTCTTGAGTAATCAATAACTAATTGCAAAGGCTGCCTGTTAAAAAAACAAACAAACAAAAAAACTGTTAAATGTCCACATCTCTGGTTCATACAATGTATAGAAAGTGCCTGCTCTTGTTCAATTTCTAAGGACGACTTCTCAGATGGTTCTGTTATTGAATCATCTGATGCGTCGGGTTACAACACTAACACCAACTGTACTGTGTCACAAGTCTCAGGTGAAACTAAGGACCAAAGAAGACGCTCTACTACAAGACGGGTTCTACGTAGGTGAATCTTCCCCTGGAAACACTGTACCGCTTCAGAGAGCTCCTCTGGCTCCAGCATGCAGTGGGCCAGCTCGTGCACGACATCAGGCTGACACACACACAGAGCAGAGATACTGTCAGAGGCGATCGTGGGCACATAGGAAACAGTGTGTGAGAGCAGAAGAGAAGAGACTGGAGGGAGAATGACAAAGCAGATCAGTGAGAAGAGGTGGCCAGGGATGGGTCTGCAAAGCAAAGGAGAGGTGTAGGCATGGATTTGCTCTTATTTGCATTGGGTAAGCAAATACCACACACAGTTACGCACAGAGAGTCCACATGGCCTACTTGAGCTTGAAATGAGGTAGCACACATTGCATAGCTAACAGAATATCTTTTGAACATCTCACAAAAGGTCAGAATAACCTTACACCTGTGTGACATGTTTTGCCACAAGGGGAAAAATAAAGAAAAAATAAAATAAATAGCTGTCAGCTTCCTCCCCCTTGCTGACACACTGGCTACAAGCAGCACAGAATGAGCTTGAATGAGCCATGGTGGAGTGTGCGCCCACATCAACACAGAAGTATGCGTGCAAGGGGGAGAGGGGGGAAAGAAAATGGGGTTATGGGGGGGGCTGGCATCCAACTTACAGGGACTAGCTTCCAATACCATTTGGAGGGAGACTATCCAGTTTGCAGGGACAAGAGAGGGGAGGGAGGGACAGATGAGGAACAGGAGCAAAGAGATTAACAGGTCAGAGGTCACAGACAAAAGGATCGGATCTGCTTCCGGTTTAAACAGAGAAAAAGAAGAGGAGGGTCAGAACAACTTTAAAATTACATTTGGGAGAAATTCTCCTTTAAAAAAAATAAGGATGCTGTTGTCTGTTTTGCTTGACCCACCTCGGTACTGAAATAAGCAGGAGAATGCTTCTAATAAAGGAGTTCTGGTATTTTAGGTTTTGGGATTTCTGCAACTTAAAAAAAAAAAAAAAAAAGCAGCTGGATGTTGCAGTGAGTGGCTTTACCTTTTGGTGGCTAGGAGACTCCAGGGGGTGGTGCTTGACTTTATGCTCCCTTTCTGTAATCTCCCTCATCTTCAGGTTCACCTGCAGAAGAAATGATGCCGTATTTACACGCACTTATGAAAACTGGTTAAGCTGGTAATCGATATGCTTCATCCTCTGTAGCCACCTGAGAGGTGTATTAGGAAGTACGATTAATGGGTTAGCAAAGTATGTTGAGTTTAAAGTCATGAAGGTGGCCGTCTTTTAATCTGCTAAATCACCATGGTAACTGATGCTGCACAGCTAACCTGGTCCACAGGAGCTTATGATCAGGGTTTTGGATTTGAATTGACTGTAAGAAGAATCTTCCTTTTACCAGTTTGTTTACTGGCAATTTCCTTTGAACGATACAGATTCTCAGCTGAGGGAATATGTCATATCTGCAAACCTGTTGGGCTGTACACGACTAATGTCACTAAGTGAACTTGTGCAGTTAGAGTATTGTACACTGCATGTGCTGCATTACCACGGAAACCTACAAGCATTCAGTTAGTGACATCCTTCATTAGGAGACACTGTCAGACCTAAATGTATTTCTTGAAAACCATGTCTAGATGTACGAAGCTTTAAGTGTAACAGCTCTGATAGCAATAAGAGGCTGAATTGACCAGTAAAATAAATACATTGCCACATGATGAACAGTTTTCTACCAGCATTCCTCACTTGTATCATTTGCAACCAAAGTGCTTTTTACCATAATAAATTATTATTCCATCATAACAACCTGTTCCTCTCGACTGACTCTTGAGTGAACACACAGGGATTGAAGTGGAAACTTGATACCCACTGTTGTGACACCTTTTATCCCCAACTGGAGCTGTCAGCAAAGCCAGCCATGTCAAACTTGCTTTATGGCTCAACCCTCAGGTCACCTCAAATCTGTGTGTACATGCAGCAGGTCATGAATCAGATATATTCCCTACTCTCAACCCGATTTTGGAAGACTGGCTCATGCCTTTTAACCATTTTTTTCACCTCCTTCTTTGGTTTATGCATCTAGTTAAAGCAGCGTGACAGCACAGTGAGAGGACTTGCAAAACACAGATTTTCCTCACAACACAAATGTATCTGAAGTTTGCAAAAACAAGTTTGATAATGTCACTTTTTATCTGACTTTGGATGTTATTGTTTTGAATACTGCCACAGGTAACAGCTTTGTCTTTCATCTTCCTGCTCTTGTTACTTTCTGTCTGTTTTTGTTTTTTATTATTCACATACATGCTCATAACAACCAAATGGGAACTCAGGTACATGTATGCATAGCAGAGAAAAACACAATTTCTAGAAGAAATCTTCCCAAGAAAGCCTAGTTTTTTTTTTTCTAATCTGCCACCTTGATATTTCTCAACCTAGTTTTCTGTTACATGTCATTAAGAAACCAGCTTCCTGGACTAAGCAAACAGTTACCTGGTTATCATATGTAAATGAAAAACACAGACCATTTTAAAAAAAACTGATGCTTCAGTTACCCAATCTATTCTAGTTTGTCACTGTGAGGACATCTCAGATATCTCATATTTATATAAAACAAGATAGAATCTTTGGAGTTTTGGACTGTTGAACCAATAAAACTGAAAATTGGACCAATGTTTTCTGACATTTTATGAACGAAACAAATTGTTCAAGTTGCTATACAGAGACAGATCAAAATCCCTTGGGAATTTATACTGTTCATCACACAGAAACCTTTCTTTTCCCTTACAGTGATTATGTGGGGCATCGTGATGATTCATGAACACATTACATCATGACTTTCGCTGCCTTGAGCCTTCAAGCCATTGAAAGATGACAGTAACATGAGCCTGAGCCTCTTCTGTGTGCAGCAGAGCCGCACTCCAATCTGTTGGCAGCGACATACAGGCCGCAAGAAGACAAGTGGGCCACTGTCACTTATGATGTCAAGGAGGAAGAGATTATTCATCTCACATGGTGCTGAGTCGCAGCCCGTGATCACAACTGGCTGAATTTGAGAAAGTAAAAAAGCCAGAGCGCAAGCCATGCTGTGATTCTTATATCTGGGTTGTGCGGTGTCTGTGTGTTCGAACCTTGTTGATCCAGAAGATCATAGCGTCCTCCAAGTCAAAGGGAAGCTCCTTAGAGGCACTGAAGGTAGAGAAGCGCTTGACAGAAGCCACCACTTTCTCGATGCTGATCATCTCCACTGTGTAAGCCATCATCAGGGCATCGATCATGGGCATGTGAGCACTCTGGGTGAGACAGAAAGAGAGACAGAACAGAGGACAATTCAATTTCATTGGATTTTTTTCCCCAGTTTCCAATGCAATTAAAATCACAGCTGGAAGCTAACAAGCAGAAATTGCTATGAAATCAAGATTTACACAAACAACATAAAACACTATAGTTCTTATTAGTGCAAAATATGATCTAATGTGCTTGTTTATCTTCTAATTGCAAGAAGCAATGAAACTCTGAAATAGCATTACATAGTTACAACCTTCTCAATAAATCCCGTTGTGTCCTATTCTTTAACAGCTGGCTTTCTGACCCACATTCCACCGATGTAGCACTGCAATCTCATGACACTGTTGGTACCTATGATGGATGATTCAACAAGATTTGCTAAATCAATGCAGTTGCGTGTAGTCCTTGTCAAAACCTGCCACCAACGTTACCCACAATGCATCTCAAGCTGCTAGCCACAATCTGAGGTATGGAGAAAGCTACAGAAGTCTGATAATCTAACTTCTTTCTAAATTCACACCTCATAGTTCTTTTTTAATGTTCAAACATGTAGTCTGTAGTCATAAACAATACTGTTATTATTGATATTACTTAAGGCTTGTGGAGCAGTTTATCCACATAAGCATTAGTAAACCACAGCTCCACTTCCATCATTTGAAGGTTATAATCTGTTGTAAAATCTTGCTAGTAACTAGTGGATTCTGGTACTTAACAGCCACTACAGGATGCAGATAAATGGATGAGAATCATTGGATAAGAGTGTTGTCTGATTCAGAGTTCCAGTCGGACAATCCTGTGGATCCTAAACAATTTTGTAGCTTTAAATAGCCACAATGGCTTAATCAAAGATGAAATCTCTCAATCAACACAGTAGGTGTCCAACGTTAAACCCGCTTTCTACATCCTAATGCAATCAAGAGGCCCAGCAGGGGCATCGCTACTTCAAGTGGCCTAACACCTGGTACCTACCAGTCAAAACATCGACCCTTGACAGCCAGGATGGAATTAAAAGCTGCCAAATAAAAATCCCTTTCCTCACCAAGTAAAATCAACCTTTACTTATAAATCTCATTTTATATAAAACTCTGCAAAAAAGGGTTATTCTTATTACACAACATTACAGCCAATAATAAATCGCATGAAACTATTACACTTAACAACACACACCATTGTTTCAGTCAGTGTTTTGTGTAACATGCTGCTAGACTAATCCAATCGGTGATGGAAGTGCACAGAGATTAGGCTCATTAACATAACGAATGAGTGCTATTCAGAGCTTTCTCCACAGCATGACCTACATGGACACAAACAACAGTGAAAATACACTCCCAGAGAAGACTTAGACTAACACTGTAACATTCAAGGCAGAGGCAAGTCAGTACATGAACAGATGACGCCTGAGTTCAAGTTCTGCTGGTCATTTGACTCACTCACACAGTCGCTACAGTTCTGCTGAGCTGCCTGTTTTTTCTTTCAAAGGCAATTTAAACAGATAAACACTTGCTTATTTGAGAGGAGTTGATCTCAGCCCACAACTGATGTTCTTCTTGCCATTGTTATTACAGAGTGAACTTGGTGTTACTACAACTCTGACTTTATATAGAAAGGACAGGTCATCATTTGATACTCTGTGCTCAAGCTAATACCTGAGATCTGGTGAAAGTAGGACACTGTCCAAAAAGGTAAGTAACTCCCCACATGTACTGATTTGAATAATATTTTGTGACTGATATTTTTTTATTTATTTTTTTCTTAAAAAAATCCAACTTCCTGGTTATAAATTCTTCAACTGACATCCATGTCTCCTCCCTCATTGAAAAATTCAAAAGCCATCAATATGCAAATATGTTTCACTTTAAACGTTTAACTGCTGAAAAAAAAAAAATCTCAATTCAGGCTTCAGTTAAATATTTGACCAGGCTTCACTTCCAAAGCAGCTGTGATACGAAAATTGAAAACAACCTTTTAGTGTCAAACATTGTACAGTTAACACTTTGTACAGTGAAGCTCAAACATCCAAGAGAAACACTGAATGAGAGAGAAGAGGGATTTTGCCCTGATTTTCTTTTCCCAATAAGTTCAGCCAACATGATTTTTGTGTAAAACACACATGACCATCTGACTGCTCATGCTTCTTGATTTGTCAGACAATACTGTAATACTACAGCATTCCAAGATGGACATATAAATGCAAATTTCTAGAATATACAGATGAATATGTTGTAAGAAGCCCATATCTTTTACTTTCACTGCTCTATGACAGGTAATGACTAGCGTTCAAATGCCTAAGGAGTTTGGGTTAACGTGCAACACAGTAGGGCTGAATGATTAATCCATTTCAAATCTAAATTTGAAACACTGCAATTAGCAAATCGCAAAGACCGCAATTTAGGCTGTATGTTGTGCAGCTCATCTGACCCTGGCTTAAACTGACGTGTCAGTGGTTTTACAAATTTGTGCTGTCCTTCTTGTGCGACAGACACGCTTGTGATGGTGTCTCATGTAGTAATACCCTATTGCATGTTTTAAATCTTTAAATCCGGCAAATACTGAACTGAAGCTTGACTTTAAAATAATAAGACACACATGAAACTGCAACAGCTATCAGGAAAATCTCAATCAGATATTTTCCCCATATTGTGTCGCCTTAGAAAAGCATCACAAATAATCCATGTGTAGCTTAATAATGCAGCAACAGAAAACAAACCACTCAGCATCAAAAGTACTGCGTTTAACACCTAAGTGTCAATAAGTGTCACTCAATAAATACACAAAAGGGTAAATATAACAGCATGAAGTGCTGTTCAATCTTTTGTTCTCCTCCAACACTCTGCCCTTCATCAGCGCAGCATGCAGCCCCCCATGGGGAGCAGGAGCTGCTGTTGCTCGGAGCTTTGTGTGTGCACGTTGACTCTGTGCACGCACATACAAAAAGTTCAGGTTGACCCAAACGATGGTCAGCTTCTCAAGGTTTTACAAGCACCAGCTGTTGCCCCAACAAGATTCAGACAAGGTGCAAAGGAGCTGTCTGCAGGTATACGATCTCTTTCATTCACACAGACACGCGCACACAAAGTAGAAAAATGCGGGTTGCTATGGAAACGCCTTGTCAAGTCAGCAAACTGGGAGAGAGGAGGGGGTTCCAACAGTCTATCAGAGATAAGCGGTGTCCTGCTCAGGATTTTTCATCCCCTCACTGAGCTTTGTGTCTGGCTGCTTACACACAGGCCTGCGTGGATTATTTTGTCAGACTGTGAGCAGAAAAAGCAGACGCACATCCCCTACTAGCCGGCCTGCAGAGAGCAGGCCTGCTCAACACCACTGCTGGTTTCCATGGTAACAAAGGGGTAGGAAGATGGCTGAGAGCAAGTGAGCTGGTTGGTGTTCATCCCCATCCTGTGTGAAGTGCTCTCTGTGAAATTGTGAGACACAGGATCTTATTGCCGCGAGTAGGTGGGGGCTGTTCTGTACTTCATTCATTGCGCTGTGACGTGGCGCTGTTGATTCAGGTTATGCGGATGTGGGTTACAAACAGAGGATAATAACCCTCTGAGAGCAGATCTGTGAAAATCTTATAAGCATTATGCATCACAAAAGGTCAGCAGGGCAGGCCACCGGTGACCTGCACAAGCACATATCATTCCTGTCAGAATATTTTGCATTTTTCTGAGAAGCAAGCTAATGAAAGGCAGAGTAGCTTGGTTGAATTACAGCATTTAGAGCGTGTTAAAGGACAAAAGATTTTCAAGTGCCAACATTCGGCAAATGCTCTTAACAGATTGATAAAAATGTAGGTGAGAGGAGATATTGCATACAATAAAATCCATTCTAAGAAGTATTAGCGCAAAAGTAACCCTCTTACCACTGATGCTGCTGATTAAACAGCCTGTTCCATGAGGGCACAGGCTTCCGTATTTCAATGAATTCATGTATTTTCTTTTGTCACGAACTATCCAGGTAGCAGATATATCTGACGACATCTTCAAAAAAAGTCAGAGTTATTCCAACAGAGAGGATACTAACAGAGACAGGGTTAAAGGAATGTCCTCTGGATATAGCCAGTGTTACACCTTACACATCCACAAAATGTTGTCATCTCCCCAAGTCGGCAAAAATCTGCACAGACCCCTTCACATACATCCCCGTGTAACTCACAATTTGTCTCCATGTGGACTGCAACTACGCTATGAGGGTAATAGTATGCATGTTCTGCAGTAGCATAAATGCACAGAATATGTACATATGATCTACTGCACACATATAGAGCAGAGTCTTCCAAAAGGATTCCTGTGGACTAAAAAAAGAAAAGTAGTATGATAGCAATAGACGCAATGGAATACCATCAAGACCTAAAACAGTCTAACTGCACCAATCGGGGTTGGACATCAACACAGATCACCTGATTCAATTCACAAATTCCAGAATCTACTAACCTTGATACGCTCCAGTGTAATGAAAATACTTTGTATTGACTGATGTTGTCATGGATGCTTGTTTTGTGCTTAGTATGTATTTGTTGTATTTGTGCAGCTGCATCCAGCACTTTTAGCCCAAATTTCCTTTGGGAGAATAAAGTTTATCTCATCTCAAAAAGTCTTTTAGGCAGTGCAACAAATTCATTATTAAACTAGCCACTAAGCAATGCAATTTCAACTGTTAAACTGCACAAAGTAGTTAAAGTGAGGATGCAACCATGTTGTTTTAATAAAGTTTATTGAAACTGTCATTGGACAAAGTGAGCAGGGGAGTGCAGTCGACTGACCCACACAGTGTGAACAAAGAAGATGCCGTCTGTGACTGTGCAGGAAGTTCAATTAAAGTATGTGGTGTGAGGTAACACATTGTGCGAGATTAAATCACACAGTATCTGCCTACTTTTAAAGGATAAGCCTAGTGGCATGCTATAGCTGACAGACAACACCTGGTGCACTGCCAAAGAGCTCCAGATGCAACTCACTGTCTAAAATTTCCATTCTAGGAGTGCAAGTTTGCAGACGCAAATAGACTTCTAATAGTGTTTTGAGCACAAGGTGTACGGAACAGAAGTTTCATACAGAACCAAACCTCATGTACCAAACTGTGAATGGTCGGAATATGCCTGCATGGCATTTGGAAATTCTGAAGAATACTTTTTACTAAACATGAAGACGTCACAATCAGTAAGAAAAATAACAGCAGCTTTATCATCCAAAACAATGTCAGTTGTCACCATTAATGTAATTAAATAATCAGTAATAACGAATAATGGTTGACCTTAACCTCTTGCTGCGTTTAAGCGATATACAAACACTGGTGCACTCACTGATTATAAGATGCTATCTTTTAATTTAAGTTACAACTGAGTGCTGTTAGTAAAAATATTAGAAAGTGATGGTACTGGAAAAAGAACAGGTTTACTTTTAAAAAGTCAGCACAAAATGAGAACTGGTTCTAATGTTTATGGACATTAGAAAAAAGAGAGGCGAGGACAAATAGAATGAAAATAAGAATGAATAAGCACCTCAAATACATGCTAGATACGACATTGCCACTGCACACTGACAATCACACCCATGTCCGAATCACAGCCCTACCTTGCAGCGTAAGTCCTCACACAACTAGCATGACAGGCAAATTCTGCCAGTTAATTTGAATAGATATGATAAGGGTGCAGCCAAATCATACTGGAGACTGTTCCACTAAGTTGAGCTGCAAAACACATCTAAAACTCAGCAACGCATGGCGTAAAATGTGAAATAATTGCAAATAACTGAAATTTCATGCCAATCCAAAGTCACATTATACAGTCAATACTGTGAGGACTCTCAATGTTTGTCGCTGAGATTGATGGCAGTGCTGGATGAGGAAAAAGGCCCTAGCTCATTCCACAGATTTCCTTGTGGTTAGATAATACATCAGAAACAGGAAGAGCTGGTGATATTACAGGTATAGTGAAAAGTTGTTTGGCTTCTGGCTGGGTTTCCTTCTTCTCTGACAGGCAATTTGTGCTACAAGTTATGTTCTGTAACAGCTACTGAAGAGGTCCGTGTGGTGCTGCAGGTGTACGCTGATTAGTAGGAGTATTAACATAAATCAATATTTCTGAGGTTTGATTTCACCCAAAGCAGCAGCTAAATGTGGCACAAAGTTGATTATTACCACTCAGTTATCAAAAAGGACTTGCAGTTATTTCATCAGGAAACTACCAACATGTTTATCCTAACTTTCAGTGCTTCTTCTCACCATTTTGATGGGCATACTGGCCAGGTCCCCCTCTGTGACAGGTGTGTCGTCACTCTCCACGACGTAAATCCCCTTCCTGGATAGTGCCTGGATGACAGACTGGTGGGACTGAAGAGACGCCGCCTGCTCCGTCTTCAGGATGAGGGCACAGACACGGCAGTAAAGCTCGCAGGACAACAGCAGACGAATCACAGGTGGCTTGATGTGTTCCTGGTCATACTGGTCTGTGTAGAACGGGTCCCTTAAATCCTCTGGAATATGGTCTGCAATGAAGAGAGTGTAGCAGGTGAACCATGTGGAGTTGCCATATGCTCCTAAAGTAGAATGTCGTAGTTTAGCTTCAGCTAGCTCAAACTGTGGCCTGAATTGAAGACAGATTTGTAGGCTAGCTGGAACGGCATAAATACACAAGATACTGTGAATGAAGCAGGAAAAGCTGGTGTCTGTCAGGCACATTTATCAACATCACTGCTCAGTCTACATCTAACAAAACTTTTATGGTATCAGCAGGCTAAAGGAATGCAACAAAGCATATCGTTTTCCATGTAATATTTGTTCTATGCTGGCTTTAGTTTACTTGGAGCAAACATGGCCATTTGTGTTTTGAAGGCAGAGCTTTTTGCCTGAGGAGTACATTGGAAAACAGATCCCTGCTAAAGCAGGTCCTCAGTGAGAGCAGGCTTCTCAGGTGACACTGTGGGCTTTGCCAGCACTAATTTAACAATGCTGGAGTCACAAAAACGAAAAAGAAAAAAACGGTGATCCACAGAGGCGATTCTGTTGCTTTGGATGTGAAGTCATTCTTAAAACCAGAATCCATAGCCATATAAGGGCATGAGACGAAGCGGCTCACTTGGGGCATGCCCAAACTAAATTCACACTGAAAGGTAAACCACATATTGAGGATTAAAATAGGTCGAAAATCATGCACAAAACCTGTCCTATCCTGCACTACGTACAATGATGTGGCGATAGACATATCCCTGTTCTGTGAAATCTGTTTTGAACTTTGCCTAAGCTCCAGTAATACAGCACAAGCTGTATTTGTGGGTATTTTGTGTTCTTTATGCTTGCACTGACTGGATAAAGGGAGCCACTCGTCAGCAATCTTCTGCTCACAAAAACAGGAAGGCAGAGAGGCGGCTTCTTCCAGCTGGTTTTGTGGATGACAATCTACCGAGCACAAAAGCTGAGCTGCACAACTAAGAATAAAAAAGTATAAAACCATGACCTAACAGAGATATACCTCACTGTTACTTAAGACAGCAAGTTCTGGAAAAATGAGATCCAGTTTTTTTTTTTTTTGCCCCATTTGCATTTTTATAGAAAATATCATCTCTACAGATGTTTACAGAGTCGTGCTGTTGATCATTTTCATCTAAAGATACTACAGAATGTGACAAATTCTTCTACATGAGAACATATTCATCAGAACTTAACACTACAGGTAGGGTTATTTTGCAGCATTTTCTGTTGTTTTGGTGGTTCTTCTTAAGCTCAGTGTGACTCTACTTTCATCATTTGCCTCTGCCCATCCCTGTGTACAGTTATCACAGTCTGTCATTAGCTGATGCCACTTAGGAAGCAATTATGAGCTTCTGGTTTGATGCATCAAATCTCCCTGCTAGCGCATAGCTAAAGATTTGTTGGCATGTGAAAATGAAACTGCAAATAGATATGAATTTAAATGGGAATTTTAATAAGATGCAGCCCTTATTTCAATAGCTGCAAATGCTCAGATAAAATCAACCCTGTATTGTGTATTTCACATGCAACACTGCAACACAGGCCTGGCCATATGCTGTCTGCCCCCACACACATGTTGAAAATAAGGATGTTGTTGTACAACAATGTTAATCTATTGTGCCTAACACCCTGCAGTTTGGACCATTCCTGGAGAGCTGTGTCTGAGTATATAAACACATTGGAACAGTGGGAGTAATTGTGTATGAAAACAAAGGGGTCTGACCGGGGCGAGTCTTCACGTCTGACTTCATTCCACAGACACTGATGTCCTATGGCAGCTGCCCCCCACCTTCCTGCCACCCAGAGCCAGGCTGAAAAATTTACTAACTGGGATGGGGTGGAGCATGAGGCTACGGCCTGGCAACAAGACCCAGGATGTTCTACAGCAGAGGCAGTCAACCGTGACCAGGGCCGCATCATGATCAGTACAGGCAAGGCAGAGCAAGTACCAGCAATGTGCCTGCAACCATGACAGGTTCTCACTCTCGCTAGTGTTGTGTCTGGCCGTGTGCCGCTCAGGCTGGGAGCAGCAGTGGCACAAGCAGAGGGCAGTGGGACAGGAGAGCATGTACACAAATAAAGACTCGCACGATCAAAGACAGGGAAGCGGGGAACCACGCAGATGAAGGCACGCCACAAGCTTCTGAATCCCTGACAACTCCCACATCACGAGATGGTTGCACTTATATATAATGGAGCTACGTCACATTGACTGTTTACACACTGTTTGTGTCTGTCAGTCACTGCACAAGCCAAGCAAACAACTGTGCAGCATTAGCATTGAGGCAGACACCATATGAGCCATAGGGTGAAAATAAAATGGGCCTAATATATTCAGTCCCCAGGGGAGGAGGATAATTGCAGCTGCACCTGAGATTTGCCTCCCTCTGGGCCACCAAAGCTTTGGGGTTACTGTATGTTTTTTGTTCAGAACGGCATCTCCACCCAGGTTGATCTTTGGTGCATCGTTTTTGTCTGCACCAAGACGCTCTTATGCTCCATCTTTCGGCCTGCATTGTTAGCTACAGACTAGGATAACAGACGAGGAAATGACCAAGCAAATGCCCACAGGCCTTGGTATGAGCTCAGAGGAAAACATGAGCCTTGGTAATTAACATTAGAGCAAAGAGGGGTTTAGAGGAAAATACTTGGCTATAACAAATAGGCAAAGGAGACAATAGCTTCCATCCATAACCTGGATTACCATTAAAACCCCAGTCTTACTGCCATTTGTTTAGAATGAATGGCTCAGTAGCATCAGGAAATCTGTTTAATGACCACAGATATGTAAGAGACCACAGAATACAAAGGAAAGCTTGTATGAGCCGCAGAAATAATGGCAGATGATTTGACGAGAGGCTGCACTGATGCAACAGACATGCAAAGCAGTGAATGATGGGCCTTATGCATCAGATAGCTGAGGCTTACACTGACTAAGCTCAAACGCTAGGATAAGGAGACACCCAGTAGCACATCAAAAAGGTAACCATCAGCCCATTGAGTAAAACAATGGCTATATTCTCCCATATTAGTCCTGCAACATTTTCAGCTGCTCGTGATTAATCACCTGCCAAACACTCAAGATGGTCTCTGTTGGCATGTCTGAGCTTGGAGGTTAAAAATTTATTAAGTGAGTGAAGGCTCTCGGAAAAAATGAGGCCAACGTTCACACATGATTTTTGCCTCATTGTTAATGTATAGGTAAGTATGAGGAAAAACTTGACAACATGGTCTGTAATAATTAATAGTGTATCCATTCTGAAAACATGTTAATGGTCTCAGTTTGTTTCAACAAGAAAGTCACCTGCAACACTCATTATTTCATAAAGGACCGAATGTGTAGCGCTCCTAATGACTGTGGGTACCTGTTAATAGAGCAAGTGAACTCATCAGCGAGAAAAAACAAAAACAACACACACACCTGACTGCTAATTGACCTCAGCTAGCCTCTGATGACAAATCCCCTGTCCACTCAGACTAATTCAGCTGACAATCAAACACTACTGATCCCAACACCTAGACATGTCCTGTATCTCGATCCTAACAACACACAGCTGGCTACAGTGGTTGCATTTATAAACAATTATAATGACACATTTTCCTTATTAAACAACTATTTCTAATATTCTTTCCATTCTGATTACAACACTGAGGGGAGACCGCACAATAGAAACACCTCTTCATAAAGTCTATAGCATTCCCACAAAAAAAAACAAAAAAACAAAAGCTTCCAAAATGAATATGAAACAAGAGGAAATCAGTGATAATGCTGGGTTTTAAGGCACCTGGTTTTACAGTCATGCAAAACACATCCCTAAAAGGCTGCCTTGAATTTCACACAACTTATCTCATGCCTGAAATTCATCCAACTTTTCGCTATTACAACCACAGACAAGACAGGAAAATCTGGCCTAAAGGCCCACTTACTAATGCTGATATAATCTTAACAGGGAGTGTGAGTGACTGGCAGTGCAGATCAGTATTTTCCATGCTCTGAGTGCAGTCAAACAAATATAGAATAATCCTCAGCGCTTGTCACTCAGCCTGATTTGGGCTCAATCTCACTGGCCACCCTACCAGAATGGAAGGATCTGGTGAGTCAGTGAGGGAGGCTTCAGTTGCCAAGTGTCACGGGGGAATTAAGTGTTGGCTCGAGCGGACACATACACAAATATTTCTTTCTCTTGGGCTTTCGCTGTCAAGGTTTCTCTGCTGAAGCACAACATGATATGCTGACCATCAGTATGTTGAGGAGAGTAAACACATTGTTCCAGCAATAACATCTGAAATACTTTTGAGAATACGAGGAATATATTCTGCAGATTCTCAGGAACTACTTCCAGCTCTGTTTAACTCAGAAAAATGCTACAGTTTAAATATGTAATGCTGGATACACAGATATTATTTACAAGCAAGCCAACAGCATATGCAAATTACTATACTTACCAATGCCATAGGCTTTGGCAAAAAGCCACCGCAGGTTGGCAGCTATTTTTGCTCTGGCAGAGTCGTACATCTCCAAAGGTACAACGTCCATTGTGCCTTCTGCAACCCCTGGCAGTTCTACTTTTCTCCTGGTACTGTCCCCGCCAGCACACAAGTCAACATCCATCCTTTAAAAAAAAAAAAAGAAAAATAAACATACAGTTAAAGTCTAAATTATACAGGACATATTGCTGAGTAAGGGACACGGCCAAATAACAGGATATTAAACATCAACCCTCTGCCAAGTTGCAAATTCCCTTTGGAATGGCTTGTGAGTGGCTGGATGCTCTATTAGAGTGATTATTCAATAAATAATTAAATAAAATCTCATCGCATCTGGTGTGTGTTGATTATTAGGGAAAAAGTTGTTCCGTGTGCAGCTATTTATCCCACTTTCGGTGATCATTAGGTATATATGTGGTTCAGACATAAGTATCAAAGTGGCATCCTTGCAGACATGATTACAGAGTGGAGATAGTGTCTTTGCAGTACCTGATACTTATATGTGCTTACAGTGAGCAGCCCTGATTACAAGAATAAAACTTTCTAGCAAACACATCATGTACTGTACTAGTCCTCAAGCGAAAGATACCCGGTATCGGTTTCACTTCTAAACACGCTGAAACCAAATTACTTCTGGTGACATGAGAACCATACAATCTTATTGACAGTTAATAAAGCAAACTATAAACACTTTCACATGGTGCAATAAAACTGCTAACAGTCCAGACTCCCTGTGTGCAATCTCAGGGCTTCTTTTACATCTCTCTGTGTCCTAACTTGGGTTATCTGTGTTTATCAGGTTCTGGTTTGGAGCATTTTTTTGTAGCTTAGTTTTAAAAAGAAAAGTGCAATACAAGGTTATTATTACAATTAAAAGATCATCTGCAATCAGCTATGCAGCCTAGTGAACCTAACCAGACTTCACTTGATAATTGCTACCTAAAAATCAGTGCACTTTCACTATTAATTTCTGTTTTGGGCCGATGTCTTGCTATTATTTGTGCCACGGTGTAGTGACACTCCAAGCAAATCTTACTGAAACGTACAATTACCCAAACAATAGGACCGCATCTTTTTTAATTACACTAATTATGGGGCTGCGATTTTGATAGAAACCAAGTGCACATACCTGCTTACACATGCTTATCACACTAAGCTCATAAAAGGATACTTGTTTCTTTGGAAAACTAAAGTTATTGTTGGCTTAAGTTATTGTTTTGTTACCTGTAGCATTATCTAAGCGATACCACACAACGTTGCCTCTAACGGCCCAATACTGGTTTGATGGACAAGCTAGCTTATTTTACCTGTATTTTGACGTTCGCCTGCTGATATTAGGAGAACCACATTCATGAAGGAGCTACCGTTAGATGACACGCTACACATTTCCCTAACATTAGGTTAGCTAAGCGGGCCATGCATTCAAATGCAAAGCAGCTAACTAACGCCGGCTAACCGTTAGCTCGCTAGTGAGGACCGTCCAGCAGCACCGCATTCATTGGCCCCGTGAATGACGTTAGCTAGCTGGCAAGACATTACCTTGAAAGGTGTGGTGTATCTCCAAGTCACCCTCTCGTTCCGTCGGGGCCGAACAACTAACCAAGGACCCGCCTCGTTGTACAGGAGCCTGCTGCTGTGTGGAAAATACACCAGCGGCAGCAGCGTCGCATCGTAGCCGCTAATACTGCTAGCAAGGGGAGGCGAGTCTGTGTGGTCTCCTCCCAGCAACAAGACCCGATTCGCGGCCTGTGTGACAACCGCTCCACGGCACACACGGACGCTGCGGGAGGGGAGGGGGAAACGGGGGTCTCTCCGGTGTAGAAGCACGACGTACACGGGCTCTTCTGTTTTAAAAAGCCTATCTCTGAATTAAACGCCTCATGTTAGATAAGAGAGGCTGGGAGGCTCGGGCTGTGCAGCGAGGACCAGCGGTGTGTTCGCGCTCTGCCCATAGAAATGTAATTATCATCCCAGCCTGCCTGGAGGACACCACTGCGCATGCGTGATTACCTTCCAGACTGTGACCAGTAATACTGGTAATAACTGCCAATAACAGAGCAACACAAAGTCACTCTCCTACAAACATTTCATTCATTTATTTATTTATTTTTACAACAAATAAACATTAATTCTCAATTCATAATTAACTGTTATAATCTATATTAAATGGCTTGTGAACATAACAGAAATCTGTTATTTCTTTGATAGGTTAATTTAAGCCACAATAATGCCCACTTACTCCCTCTAAAATCATTCCTTCATTGCAGTATGTACTTACTTTATAATATATGTTCACGTTTTTATCATAATACTGTAGTCCTGTGTTGTCTCTGACACTGACCAATAATGACATCTAATGGTGGAAAGTGGTACACAAATTGTGGAGTTACTGTAGACACTCTAATTAGATTGCACAACTGAGAATGTAAATGAAAGTGAAGTTAAGCAGAGTGCTGAACAATAGAGAAATGAAGGGGCTTAACTGCTGTTGATGAAGTGAATCTTTGGATTCCTTAGGCTTTCCATGTATAATTTTGTAATTTACCTAACTTTAATTGTCAAATTAGTCAGGCAGTTTGGTCGAGAATATATTATTGTAGGCTGCTAATCACAACATTTAAGTGCGTCACATTAATTAGTATTATATATAATATTCCATGGTCTGAGCATTAATATTTAATTGAGTCAGATACATTTGCATAACTAATAATACTGTAGGGTCTTAAGGTTAATATTTAAACTTGTTAAGTAAATTTCCAATGACAGTTTAATGTCTGTAAAGGAAACCAGACTGGTGCAACGGCTGTTATTTTAAGTGTGCTGCATAAATATCTGCCACCCACTGTGGCCTTTATAATAAACATTAAGTTGAATTATCACTCAAATCACGCAAAAACTGAAAATGTAGAAGCTCTGTAAAGTAGAATTTACAGCAGAGCTGTTGTATTGGATTGCATTAGATTGCACAGGCGTACCGAATAAAATGGCCAGTGGGCGCATGTAGTGAAGCCTTTAGGGGAATTTAATGGGTGGGCACCCACAATTAGTGTCACTAAATCAGCATCAAAAAACAAAAAGTGATAGAATAGAAAAGAAATATGATCACAATCTTCTCTTCCGTACCTGAACTGTGATGTTTATGTTAAATGTTGTCATAATTAATGTATTAATTCTTGAGTTATTACCAAAAACATGTTTTGTGAGGTTGTTCTGACTTTTGATCTTTAACAATAAAAATTCAAAAGAGCATTTGCCCAAGATGGAATGAAATTTCCACCAGACATATCTGATATATCACATTTACAAGAAAGGGATGTGTGTGAGATCACAGTGATCTTGAACTCTGACACTTGAACTCTAATTAGGTGATCTGTAAGTCCAAGTGAAGAAATTTCCTGAAGGCATTTCTTCTATATGAGAATAGGACAGACAGATATACGGACAGATAAACACCCAAAAACATATTTTTATGCCTCTCACCTTGGCTATCACCAGTGCAGAGGCATACAGATATTTCACATGTGCAACAAATAATAATCCCATTTTTAGAGATAGAAGGATCTGAAAAAATCTAACAAATTTACTAGTCTTCTTCAGGAAGTTTTTGACAAAGAAAGAAAAGCCAAAGCTGCTCTTGAAGAGGCCACGAAAAGGGAGGAAAGAGCTAAATCTCAACAGAGAGAAGCCCTGAAGAAGGAGCAAAAAAAGAAAATTAATGTCTTGCAAAGTCTCTAAAGAAGAAGCAAGTTGAAAAAGACAGTCTTCAGGCTTAAGCGTAGGTCCTGAGTGGCTGATCTTCAGAGGCCACAAATCACAGCAGCAATGCAACACATCAAGTTGAAATTAGTAAAAAAAAATGAAGGCTAAGCTTGGCGAGGATAAGAAAATGTTTCATAGTGTCCTTGATTCAGATTGAAAAAGAAGTGGCAGAGTGTGGTGAATTGTGCTGAAATTAAGGCACCGCTTCATTGAGCAGCAGATGGAAAGTCTGGCAAAAAAAAAAAAGACAATGAAATTCATCCCTCTGCTTCAATATCCAGAATTTTCAAGGTGATATTGAAGCCAACACTGTTTCTTCACTGCAGGTGAAAGTTAACCAGCAGACTTTGCTGTGAACTCCAAATACAAAGCTGCCGTCTACTGAGAGCAAAACTGGATCATCTAAGTCATGAAAACCAACAACTGTCTTCTGAAAATGAGATGAACTTGAGTCTGTCCTACATGAGAGGAGTAAGAAGGTTGCAGCAGACAAGAGGAGGCCGTTAGGAAGGAAGAGGCTCGGTTCTCTACAGAGTATAAAAAGCTACATATGCAAGAGAAAGAGCTCTCTAAGAAGACTCTGGCTTTAGAGAGGAGCCAGAACCACTGAAAGCATTTTGGGATCTCTCTTCAAAAAGAAGAAACAGTGCGTTTTAGAATAGCAGCCTGCAGCCGAGCCGAGTGAAGCCTGTGCCTCCTCTGAGTATATGCACATATCAGGCCTATGGAGAGAGAATATAGCAGGATAATATGAACACATTAAGTCAGAGAAAAATGATATCATCTCTGGGAATCAAGCTGCTGTTACTAAACCTCAGTGCATGGTAGCACATCTCAAACCATGGCAGAGAGAGTTTGAGGATTCTCCACCATTCAGGTGACAGGAGAGCTGAGGGGGAGATTAGGGAATCAAGGGAATTTTATATTTTCACAGCAGACATTTTGATTTGTCACAGGTGAGTAGCTCCATCTCAAATTTTTTTTGGAACAATTTCTGCTCAACCGTCTCTGATCTGCCTGAAATGTATTAAACAGAAAGCTTGACGTATCAAATACCTTCTGAATTTTGTGATAAAACAGCCTTAAATTTTTAATGTGCGAAAAAAAAAAATTGCTGAAAGAGGGTTGTTTGGCAATTTAAAAACTAAATAAATAGGAAAGTAGTTGATATATTATTCTAAAATGGCCCAAACTGCATTATAAATATCCATAATTTATAACAAAAAAAAGCTTCAAGCGAATCAGAGATGGTTGTGCAGAAGGCCCCGGATGATTCAAGATGAAATAATCCAGCTGTAATAATTATGGCTGCATTTCTGCACAGTGGTTCAGTGTCATAACTTTCTGGGACATTTACAGGATCCAGCCCATTATGAATACACATGCAGTGCCCTACCTGCCGTTTAAAGGGGTCTACGGGACTTCAAAAGTTTTTTGGTTTTTTTTTGCAAATATTGTTGCAGTGTCAATATGGTGCATTATTCAAATCTGTGTAAATCTAATAAAGAAGACTTAGTTCTTACTGGACACAGCAGCTTCATACAAAAGATAAAAAGAAAATAAAAAGACAGAGAAACCAGAAAGTTTCTAGTCGCTGTTCTGGAGCTTTCACTCTTTTCATATGATCTTTAACAGGAGACAGGGTTTGTAAAGTTAGACAAGAAATTGTATGTACATGTTTAAATTTCAAGACAACAACGAACCTCAGCTCCAGGACCTTAAACACAACATTTAGTTTATACTGCAGAGGAGACTGAGGTCCTTTGGAGTGTGAGTGAGTCCTGCTCAGGACATTCTGACACTGTGGTGGCGTCTCTTCTTTTCTATGCAGTGGTCTGCAGACAGGGACAGAAAGAGACTGAACAGACTTGCTGCGAGGCAACAGTGCTACCCCCCACCCTGCAGTGATGTTAACCAAATGGACAAAATTAACACTTAATGGTCATAAATTCACTTTTGCACTGCAAAATCTGTTTTTATTTTTCAATGTAAATATTGTTGTTACTTAGTGTTATTTTCTTGTACTTTCTTTCGATATTTTTGGATGCTGCTGTGGCATGTAAATTACCCCAATGGGAGATTAAAATTTTTTTTAAAAAGTCTATTCTATACTAAACTCTCCTGTTGTGAGTTTTTTTTTTTTTTTTTTTTTAATAGAACAATATTTTGGTCAAGCGTTGAAATGAATATTTCTGTACACAAGATGAAGCCAATATTTAAATAAAACGTTGCTGTAGAGATAGATACTAACAAATAATTGCAAAACTGCAGCATTTTTGTGAAAACTTCATATAACTGAATATTAATGTATTATTGGTAATATTTCAGTCCCGTCTCTTTAAATCTGGTCAGTGTTTTACACTTCAACACGGATCCTTGTGGGGCAAAAAAAATAGGAGAAGAAAAAGACAGAATCCAGAGAATACAGCCACAAAAAATAACTTTAATGCAATAGTGATTTAGATGCCAGTAGCCACGAGGCTGTTTGAACGAACAGACTGTGAATATATTGCATAGGTTGTTGATCCGGGACAGTCCTGCATGAAAGCGGAGTGAAAACAATAATCTGCGAGTCCAACAACCCTCTCGTCCCTACGCAATAAAGTTCACTTTGCTCGTCTCTGTTCCTGCTGACCATTTTTTTCTTTTTTCTTTTTTTTTTTTTTGAAAGATGGCGGCATTTCTTGCAGAGCTTTTTCCCTTAAAACGTACGATCTCCCAATGTTTGCTTCACAATATTACAGGGGAGAGATGGTGATTTGTATGCATGCCAATGGAAAGCATGGAGGTGGTGAGACAGCTGGTCATTGTGACCACGATAAAGGTCCACTGCAGTGCAGAAAGTGTGCAAAAGAGGCTTCCAGGAGATGTGTGTAGAAATCCTCCTTCATTCAAACAATGCTGCATCACTTTAAAATCACACTGTGACCTACCAGTCCAGAAGCACATTTCTATAATGGTTTGTAAAAACAACATTTGAAGCATTTAATTTTTCACATTTGTAGATTAGCTTCAAGGTTTCGCTAAAAATGTTATAAATAAGAACAAGTTACTAGTTTGGCTTTGATATAAATAATGTAATAATACATAGTTCAAACAGACACTTTCTCTCTAAAAACATTTAAATATTTTCAAATATTGCATTTACGAAACCATGTCTTGTGGTGCTCTTATTCATAAGCAAAGTTCTAGACAGATTAGTTAAAGCCATTTTCAAATGCCAAACTAGAAGGGGTTGAGCAGAGGTTTGCCATAATGACAGGTTTAGAAAAACAATCTCAGCCTCCCTGAGCAGAAAGTCACATCAATACCACATTTTAAATATTGAATAAAAACACTCAAAAGCTTGGCAAAACACACCACCCTCCATATTGTTTTTTCTTTTTCTTTTTTTTTAAACTCTCGGTACAACTCGGAGAGGCAAAGTTCCCCCTTCTCGTAGCTGGAAACTTTAAGTACTCGATGCAAAGGCTAATATTGTATAACACGCTACCCATTGCAGGTCACACATCTCTAACACGCAAATCAAATATATGTCTTTACAGGTCAACAGAAGTCCTTGCTATTGCACAGAAAAAAACAGGGTATTTCTTTTTTTTTTTCTTTTTTTCCCACTGGATACATCTAAATGACAAGGCAGGTTATACAGTGACATTTTGGTTTGGTTTGACAGCATAAATGTACGTTGCTCTCAAAAGAAAAAAAGAAAAACAAACAAAAAAAAAGTAAACCAAAAACACCTACACCGGCTGCATCTCAGCTTCTATTATTTCTTTGTGTTTGTGAAGACGTTTTCACTTCGGCAGCATAAAGCGCATCGTCATCATTCGAATTAAAGGTTCAAAGAAAAAAAAAAAAGGCAACCCCCCCCTTTTGATTAGGCTCAGCTTCATTTAACATCCCACTACAGCCTTTTGAGACCAATAACACTTCTTTTAACTTCCTCGGTGCTGCAGTGAGCGATATTCATAGAGGTGAACAAGTGCTAAATGAGCGCAACGAGATAATATGACATTCAAGAGCACATTGACAATAAACACACAGGCCTAATATTACATCTTTTTTTTTTTTGTAAAAACATGACTGAGACACACAGTTTAGTGTACAGCTTTCATCTTAAAAAAAGAAAGAAAGAAAGAAAGAAAAAAAAAAGGCAAGAAAGTCAAATAAATATGTCTGAAGAAGCTCAAGGACAAATGTTCTCCTCCTTCAACGGAGAGGCGGTTGACTTACAGTGACCTCGCAAGCACGAATGAAGAGACTTAACGTGTCTGAAAGCCCGTTTTCAACGAGCTTCACCAACAGCTCTCTATTATGAGCAGTTATTCCAATGAAACCGAGACGAGGAGGGATGGAAAACAAAACCTGGTACTGACGGAAGTCTTCCACACGATCACCACGGATGAAATGTAACAATTTAAAGAGACAGACAAAACTGTGATTGATATTTAAATATTGCAAAACATACAAAAACAGTTTTTCTTTGAAGTGTAAACATTAAATCGATGTCTGATGTCATTTTTGCACATGGAGAAATTATATAAAATAAATCATGTCTGTCATACCTATAAATTGTTATCATTAAAATGTAAAAACAACATACTAAATCTCAATTTTATATTATTACTGTAATAATAATAATGTTTATGTTAACATTTGTTTTGTATAAGTGTTTTTACTGTACTGTTATAAATAGTTATATGTCTTAGTTCATACGTTTGACTCCTCTGGCTTTGTCTTTACAAGGCAAAAAACAATACTTGTGTCTCTGCCGCACTCAGACACACTCATGCATACATCCCAGTATAATCACACACACATACATACAAGCTGCCACAATCACACACGCACACACACACACACATTCACACATACAGGGGTCACCAGGAGGCTCTATGTGCGGTTGAGGGTCTGGAAGATTCTGGATATTTGGAGCATGACCGGGCCGGTTTCGGGGTCGTTCATCCACTGGGTGCTGTTCAGTGGGTTCTCCAGCATGTCTTCAAACGCTGCACACAAGCACAAGACAGACAAATCTATTTAACACCACATTTCTCTCATTTAACTCGTCTTCCTGTTAAAAGTGGCTTTTTCAACCCCACTGTTACCAAGTGCTCCTGACTTCCTGTTCACTGTGTGTTTAGATGACACACGCTATGACTTGGTGCTACACAAGGCTTGACCAAAAAGTTCTGAGACTGTGTCTAGTAAAGTCAAAAGCTATACATGGCTTCAATTTGGCAGTCATCCCTATCCAAGCAGTCAGCCTGTGCAGCGATACTGCGCTCGCAGTGCTTCTGCATCATCTGTGATGCTCCCTGAAGGTCCGGTTATGTAAACATGTCAAACACTATCAGCGATGAGCGCTGAATCTCTTAAACTGTGTGTCAAAACAGCGACTCTTCAACTTGAATGTCATTTTGGGGAAGAGGGAGAAGTCACAGGGAGGCAGATCTGGAGTAGGAACAACGATTGTGTTGTGGCCAAAAAAAAAAAACACAAGCTCACAGTTCAGACACTACAGCAGAGCTCTGCCGTCACAGTCCGACCCTGGAGGACGAGTTCCTGGTTCACAACCACCTGAATGTTGAAGAAAACAACGAACATGCTCCTGGTGCGATCCTTGAATCGGACACTGAGGTTGTTTGTGGAAAGGTTCACTGGCACATGTACTTTTATCACAAACTTGGCTTCATTGTTGACGTCTGTTTTATAAAAATGTTCTATTCTTGAGTTATTTAATCTGTTTTATTTTCTCTTTATCTGCTTGTTTGGGTCACTTACCCAGAAGAACAAGGGGAATTGTGAAAGTTAGCATTACATTTGCAGGGACTGATATGAGAAATCTCTCTGTATTATACAGAGATAGAGCAACAAAAAAAGGCCAAGTCAGTCCTGGCTGACAGTCTAAGTAGATGCAGGACCAACAGACTAAAACACTCATTTGTTCCTGCTATTTTTAAGCAGCACTATGTGATTAAAAAAATAATAATAATTTTATTTTATTGTCATTTTTTTTTGTCTACTGTGTGATTTTAGAGCGTGGCGTACTGCTGACTGTAGGACAAACTGCCCTTCGGGGATAATTAAGACTACCTTGAAATCTTAAACCTTGAAAAACCAGCCTTGTCCAGTTTTAATGACTAGTAGCTCTTTCGATGTAAAAACTATTTTTTTCTCTCGATGGTAGCTACAGACCTCCCTACTATCAACACTGTCGACATGAAAGCTGGCTCATCTCAGCTGCTTATTGACGAAGGATGCGATGCTTGTTCTCTGCTCGAGTTAGCAGTCCACGGAGAAATCTGAAGCATGCACCTGCCTGTGCTCACAAACACATTTGTAATGCAGGTCTCACTGTTGATAAGCTCAGGTGTCACACAACATCCTGACTGAAGTCAGATAGTTACTGCTTGCACATGTTGCACATGTGTGACAAGATGCATGTACTCGCACCAGCCTCTAAACTTTATAGAAATAAATGTAACTGTACAAAACCAGCAGCCAGTATATGTGAAAGCACAGTCTTTCATATTCCGCCAAGACACTTTCAGATGGTTATGACGGTACATTTTACGCATACATGGTAAAAAAAAATAAAACTGTTCCCAGGGTGCTTCAATCAAACCTGTTTTGTTGGGTTCCAATAAATTCTGCTTGGTCCGGTTTGTTTGGGTTATTGTAAATGCTTTCAAGTGGACTCATTTTATTCGTGGCATGAAAGCAAAGCAGATCAAAAGATTCTTTGAACTGAAAAGCTAAAATAATATTACATCCATTCACTGATTACAAACTGTGAAGGAAAGCAAACTTCTGTCCAGCCTATATTTATGCCAAGATCATTTTGATGCAACACATATGTGTGTCAGCATGGGAACAGGGGGATTTCCCCTGATGTATCAGAAAGGAATGAGGAGCGACAACAGAGGAGTGCTAAGTCTGCGCTCTGCTCTATTTGAGGCGTTTCACAGTCAAAAGTGAGTGAAACAGGAACAGGTTGTAAAAAGACAGAGTGTACATCAGACAGCTGAGTATCTTTTTCCTCGGTCCAGACAAAATAAACTGTAGTACAGATAAGACAGCGCTCTAAGATGCTGAACTATTCAATATATTCAATGTATACAGCAGTGTATTTACCTAATCAGTTTTGCTTTTATGTCTACTTGTGCGGCCTTCACCAGCCTCAGCTACAATAACACTGTGGCGTGGTGGAATTTTCAGAACCATACAGGAAAAAAGGACAAACATAAACAATTTTTGGTGTTATGTAAGTGAGATGGTTATTAAAAATGCTTTTCCACTAAATGTGATTGGACTGTACCTAGCAGAGTCTTGGGATTGGTCAGACCCAGCTGGACCACTGGATTTTCCAGGATGGCTTGGAACAGCGGGCTGTTGGTGTCGATGCCTTTGTCCAGATCTTCTGGCGAAGGTTTCCTGTCTCCCAGCAGCCACTCGCACTGCAGGACGGAAAACACAGTTCATTTTCAATTGTGTTTTGAGAATACACTACATTAATCATTTGAAACCCCAAAAGCAGCTGGTGGGTTTGAAAGGCATGATGTCTTTAAATAAACGGCTCTACTTATCAAAGTCATAAACTGTAAAAAGAAAGAGAATCATCAGATTTTCAACTTTCAACAGTCCTTGAATCACTCATCTGCAACATGGTTTTCTGTCAGAAGATCTCGCAGAATCTCAACCTAACACTGTGCCATTTCATCAAAATTACAGTACTCTACATGTATTGTCTAAAATTTTACTTAATCATAAACCATTTGCACCAACCACAGAAAAGAAGAACTATATATAAATTTGGAGCTTCTCAGCACATCTATGACAAACAGTCATATGACAAAAATTAAAGAACCAGTGCTTTCACACAGCAGAGAGGAGACAAGTATGGAAACAAATTCAAAATACAGGAAGTAAAATATCTGTAGTATGTATAGTGACCAGCCGTGGGCACTTGCAAAAATGTTGTACATTCTGACTCTCGGTTCTTCCCATTTTTAAATAATAAATAAGGAATAAAAGTCTTCTTTCATGATTTACAGCATTAAAGCGTGTTGAACTACACATTTTTAAGCGCTCTCTACTTCTAGCCATGGTTGTTGTGTTTCTGTGGAGGTGCCAGACTTTATACTGCTGCGCAAAATGAGCCCACAATGAGTAAAAGAATCACCCAGAAACTGCTTGTGCTTCAGAGGGTTAACATCTTCAAAGAGCTCAGAGATCAGGATCAACACCAAACAAGCATGTAGGCTGCTCACTGTCGCTGGATTTGAATTCAGGCTTTCCAGCTAAAAAGTCTTAACACATAACATCACATTTCTTTCCAAACTTTTATCACAGACACACCTGGTTTATACTACCAAAGAAACGGTAAGTGTAAAAGTATTTACAGCCCTTCTGCTTCAGTGGAAGGTGGAGTAAAATACTGGCTGTCAGACAGAGGGAGGATGTGCAATATTGTTTGAATATGAGACTAACAGGGTCATTTTTCAGACTGTCTTGCCTGGTGTCACAAATTGTTGCATCAAGAATAAAAAAAAAAATTAAAAAAAAAGACAGAATCTACTTCTAAGGCTCCTTTCTCACTATAGTAAGTGTGTGTGAATGTTGGGTTACTTGTGAATCTAATGAGAAAGGACAGTTGTGGCATACAAACCCAGTTCTTTAAAGTGCACGATACAGCCAATCCTCAAAGAGCTGGAAGTGATGGAGTTTTTTCCAGTACTGGCACTTCTAATAAGACTATTGTGGATGTGGAAACTTACCGCAGCGTCCTGTTGGTTGTTATTGACTCTCAGAGCATCAATCACCTCCTTCTCATCAAAGCCCATCTCCATCAAAGCGATGACAGCCTTCAGCGACAAAGAAAAAGTCTCATTACAATAACATGCACAGATCCCATCCTATCTCAGATGAGTTTTATAAAGTAATAGTCCAAAGTCTTGTACGAAATAAAACCACCCACCCTTGAATCTGGTCTGAACTCCCTTTTCCTGCGGATCCTCTTGAAGATCTCTGTGAGTTCGTCCTGCCTACTGCTCTCGTCTGTGCTCGACTGACTGGAGAGGCTGCGGAGAAGGTTAGGACCGGAGGCTGAAGCGGAGGCCGAAGCAGAGGGGCCTGGTGTGGGGGCTGCCGTGGCTCCTGCTGCCCCTGAGGAGTCCTGGCCTGGTAGCGGCGTGTCTACTGAAGGGTCGTCTACGTGCTCGATCAGCCACTCCATAGCCTGGGTCACTGACATGCTATAAAGAGAGTGGATGCAGTGAGAACAACATGTCTGGAGTATTGATTTTCTATACTAAATGAAACTATAGTCCTGCTACACAAGACCACGATCCCTGTTTAGTGGAAGTCTGGTATGAATTTAAATCAAAATAAATCGTTTAAGAGTTTTCAACAACACAAATACTGACAGCAAAACTGCGAATCTATTCTACGAAAAAATAACAGCCTTACTGGTTCAATCTAAGAGCTTTGATTGCTCTGCTCTCAGGGAAACCCATCTCAGTGAGCTGCTGAAGGGCTGTTTCATCCACCCGATCCTCTTCATCTTCGTCCAACATTGCTACGAGACACCAAAATACAAAGAGATCAGATGCTTGAAACAGAGGCTGGGCGATGCGAGCTGAAAGTCGACAACAATATTCATCAGGAGCATTTTCTGACAACAGCGAATATCTAAGCGTGGCTCTCCAAATGTAGAGCAAACACTCTAAATCTGATCTCGTATTTCAGTTTGTTGGTGTGCTTTAAAAAAAAAAAAAAAAAAGCATTGTTATCAGTCTGACTCAGTAGTTGGTGTATTTGCGTGACAGCAAAAAGGTCTGGGCTTAACCTTGACAAAACCACCTGTGGTCCTTCTGTGTGACGTAACGTGTTTTCCTCATGTCTGAGTGCTCCAGTTTCTTCCTATGGCTCAACTGCGACGCTTTACATGTGAATGCGTCAGCTTTAAAATACATGTTGCGCCATGAGTGCTTCTTCTGTGCTTAAGAGAATGACAGTATAAACAGATCTATCTAGTAAAGCATTTTTGTCTTGTCTTGGGAAGCTAAAGTGAGAGACTATACTGTATTTAACAGTGTCCTGAACATGCCAAACAAAACACACTCGAATATATATAACTTTCTTGACAGTAGGATAACTGATGCAGACCTAGAAATAGTTTAAAGGGTTGTCCACTTTACCGTTGGCCTTTTTGAAGAGTTCAACAGCATCAGGGTTCAAGGCTAGAAGCTTCTGGGCGACTTCAATAAGAGAAACCAGGATTTTTCTGAGCTCTGTCTGAAACTATAACGAAACAAGCATGAACACACAAACAAAAAAATATTACAATGTTTTATAGTTTAAACTGCAGTTAAAGTTCTGATTTACTACAATTTATAGAAAAACATTTATCTGACATCCTTACGTCTCTGATGTTATGTTGTGTAACAGTGCGGTCAGTGTGGCGTGTGGACAGGCTGGCGGTAGCTTTCAGGATTGCGTCTTTGTCTGGAGCTTTGTTATCTTGTTTCTTCTGGGACAAAAGAAAAAAACCCACAAGAGTCAGGGAAAAGCAAGGTTTTTTTTAATTTTACAAAAGTCAATTAGGCTTACCTTTTCATCCGAACTAACATCTGCCATCTTTGGAGGGGTCGGTGGCGGTCTTTTCTTTATGAGCAGCAATACATCTACAACATATACAAAACATTAAAAAAAACTGAAGAAAAACAGTAATTCCTAAATCTGTCAAATAAGATGCTACGTACCTTTATCTTTGAGATTTTCATCAGCAACAGTTTTAGTGTCGGTGAGGACTCTTTCTGTAGCAGCATGTATAAGTTTGTGGTGAGTAAGCGTTTTGGGGTCTTCTAGACTTCCATGTACATACTACAACAAAAGAACACAAGAAATAAGTTCATGAGCAAATCATGAACAACAGGGCTGCATCTACCTATAATTTGCTTTAACGATTTAGTCTGGAGAGCATGTAACAGAAGTTTTAAATACACATCAAAATTTCTGAAAAGCAATCTTTCAAAATGTGCTTTTTGTGAGACCAATAGTCAACCCCTCCCCCCCAAAAAAAGACATTGTCAACTTACAATGATTGAAATCTGAGAAGAAGCAAATTTGCAAGTTAAAGAAATTGTAGCACATTTAAGAAAAAAATTCCAACTATAAATAAAATATCAATTAATCAATTATCACAAGTAATGTTGATTGATTTTCCGATGACTAAAGCAGAAACAAGAAGTCAGTTTAACAGCTGATGTATTTGCAGATGCACTTATGTTTTCTGATTGATTGAGATATGATCTACAAAATGGAAGGCATATGTCTTTAAAAGTCGTTTGAGAGTCTAAAACTACAAAATATTCAGTTTGCAACAAAGAAAAACAAAAAACAAAAGCATAATTCTGAGATGGGGGGGATTTTAGCTTTTAAATTACTCAAACTATTAATCAACTGTCAGAGTGGTGCCAATTAATTTGTGGCAATCAAGTAATTGATTAATTGCAGCAACTCTTAGAACTCTCTCATCACTGATGTAGCTACTTCTCTATTTTTTTTATTTAAAAAACATGACTTTACCTAACTTGGGACGAGCTGTTATTTTGTGAAGTTTTATGGACTAAACTATTGATTTGTGCTGAAATACAAACATTAGAGTGCCACTTCAGTTGATGCTATAGGCCATAGAAGGAGAAGTAAGGTGAGCTGTATAATAATAGAAAGGCTGAGAGGTAGCATGCCTCTCTGGGAACAGAAAAGGGGTAGAGTCGGACTGTTAGCAAGTTACAGTAGATGAAGAGGGGCAGCCAACCTGCTAAATTATAAATAGCAAAGTCTACCCAGTTACTATAAATACAAAGCCAGTGACACCGACACTGACAGTTTACTGGGAGGGCATTGCAGGCTACAAACACCCCGGACACAGAAGTGACAGGACAGAAAAAGCATCAAGGAAAACACAAACAAGCACCCCCCAATAAACCTACATGTTTCAAGCACCTCTCCTTCAGTTTCTCCACAGTGGTGTCTTCCGTGACCTCCTCCAGCCACTCCGTGCCGTCCATGGTGCAGATGTGTATTTTCAACACTTTCCCGGCGAATATCTTCTCCTCCTGCACGAACATAGCTGCAGCCTTGAGAGCAAAGAGTACCAGTCCAGTGACGTTAGCTAGCAGTAGTTGCTATGTGCTCCTGGCGAAGCTAGCGTGCTAACGTTAGCACCCAGCTAGCCGTCGCTCCGTAAATCCGCCGACAACAGACCGAGAGCAGGCACCGGTTAGCTGAGGGCCATTTTCGGGGTCCTCGGCCGGTCTTCGGTGCGGTGGCGACCGAGCAGCGTATTCCGTGCTCGCCAAGTTGTTTATTTTCCCCCGTTAGCACACGAGCAGCAGCCAGCGAATACCCTATTTTTACTGTAATGTTTGAACTTTGAACTTCAACTGGGCTACTCGCGGTGCATCGTGGGACTTGTAGTTCTTTTGAGTGACAGGTCGTCCCATGTATTTAACAAAACAAAAGAGGAAAAAAAAAAAAACAGCCAATCTGGTCCAAATTGGCTCAGAAAGAAACATACTAACACATATTTTAAAAATAGATTGTATAAAGTAGCATCACTGTATAAAATAAAACTGTACAAACATTTTAGTTTGCTTGCATTTGTTTATTTTGCCTGCAGCTGCCAGGGGGTCGGCCTGTACCTCCAGTGGACCCATGAGCTCCATTTACCCACAAGGATCCAGTTACTGTTTGTCAACTGAAAATTTAGTATGCAATGTACAACCGCTAAGCCACGATATCAAGTAACACATTTAGGAACATGATTAATTATGCCAGCAATTATTTCCTCAATTATTCAATTAAAAAAGTTACTTAAAAGTTGGAAAAATTTCTAAAGGCCAACAATTTTTCAAAAGTCTAAACCCAAATGACATTCTGTTTAAAGTTTTATAAACCAGAAAAGATGAGGATCCACTGAAATGAGACATTAGAATCTGAGATTTTTTATATTCTCTTGGCAAAAACAACAAAGTTAAAGGCCTTAAGGGGTATTTAGTTTTTTTTTTCTGCCTGCATGCTGCATATTCATTTTATAAGTTTAATAAAGACACTACACAGCAAAATCAGGGCCATATAATGTACATTACACCCAAATAAAGATTACTTGGCACCCAACATTTTGCCTAACAACAATGTGTCCCGTTGGAGAGTTACCCTGGACATATGTTTATATATGTATTTTTTTAAAACCTTATTTAATTCCACAATGTGCACAAGTTGCATTAACAGTGCAGCTGGACATTGTGTTTCGGTTGAGGAAGTGATATTTATAGTTTATAATTTGCACCACTAGATGGAGACAAACTAAGTGAAATGCAAGTAGGCAAATGTAATCAAATGAAGCGCTGCAGTGCTTTTGCACAGAGGATACAATCAATTTTGCATAATCAGCGTCAAGAGGCATATGTTCACACTGTGATTATTGGACTGAATTTTAATTGTTGATCTAGCTGTCATCAGTGGTAACTGAAAATATGTAGAACATAATGATGGGGAACTGACTGAGACAGACTGGGAAAAAAAAGACAGTTCTCATAAGTTCAAGACACTCAAGTGCCCTTTATTATAACAAGAAACATTTTTACAGATTGAAAACGAAAAGGGAAAATACATTTCTTGCAAATTATAACTTTATAAGAGGAAGGAAACATATTGCAGATATTACAATTTCACTACAACCTAATGTGTTTTCTTAAAAATTATAACATTTTGCAAACTACCAGGGTGCGTCTCACAAAACATAGAAGTAGACGCAGCTGAGAACTTAGCCAACAGATTTTCATTTTACCAAAGTGTAACAAAAACAACACAAATGGTTGCCTCGCTGGACTTTCATGTGTGACAGAACAGTAAATAAATATGAATTTATAAAACCTCAATATTTATTTAATTTTCCTTTTTTTTTTGAGAAAAATGTCACCTAACAATATATTGTATCTATTTGTATATAGTTCAAATTTATTTATGCATAAGGGACAATAGGATACAAAATATATATTCTGTTCTGTTTTACATTTTAGAGGCTGTTGACTGGTGCGAGACCTTTCAAAATTGCATGCTTAAGACATAAGATTTCTTAAACAAAATCTTGCTTACAAAGGAAATGCAGGACATATTTACAAAAGAAAGAAACACAGCCATAGGCTCAAACTAATAGGAGGGAGAGAGAAAGTGAAGTTTTCTCTTCCCCCTGGACAATAACATACACTGTGGCCGACAGGCCAGTTCTCCAACAGCACAGGACTAACCTGCTTTAACCGCCAATCTCCAAGATGGCCGTATACTGTACAACATTTCACATCTCCACCACGCCTCTACACATGAATACAAATCAAATCTAGAGGAACAACAAAGTGCTGCTCCACCGATTCAAGAACAACTCTAGAGAGTATAACTAAGAATCACAAATTTTAAAAAGGGGGAAAAACAGATCCTGTTAATACGGGACCTGCACATGAAATGCATGACGCGAACGCAACCCACATCGAGTTTATCATCGACTGATAATTCCCACAACAAATCGAAATAACACTGACACTTAAAAATGTGCTCTATAAAAATGCCCCTTAATCATGACTTTCATTATAAACAAGATTATTCAAAAAATATATATATAAACAAAGGCCGAGAAACCATATTTTTTTTTAAAAAAGCCAAAGACTAAAAGTCCTCGAGGAAATAAATACCCAGTGTGTATGCTGTGACTTCACTGCAGAAAAGAAGTACTAAAAAGTAAGTTTCTCTAAAAGGACTTTCTGTGACCTAACACCACGGACCCCCGAATTTCTGTAAGCAGGCAATGCGTATAAATAAGACATTAATAAATAAAAAGAATGGATGAAACACAGATGTTGCTGTTAGTACAAAAGCTTATAAAAGTCCTATTAAATCTTGTTTACAGCTTTGCCCCTTTTCCTTTTTTTAATTTTTTTTTTTTTCACCAAGAGTGCCTTCTTATAAAAAAAATATACAGCAGCTCATCTGGGTGTGAAGCTTTCTACTTGAACTGTTCAGGTATATGTCCAATCTGAGACTGCATGCTGGTCGGTGGACTCGAGATGCCTTCTGACCAGTCGGACATGTTGGAATGAGGAGAAGAACTGGACCACTGGTCAGGGGAGCCGGGGGAGGGGGTCAGAAAGGGGTGGTCGGGCACCTGGACCTGATGGTTTGGGGTGTTGTCCATGGGGCCTGAATAACTGTGCTGGGAGGGCGGGGTGAGGAACTGGGTGCTGGGCATCGACTGGCTGATGGAGGAGGGCATGATCTGGGTCTCCTGCGGCAGGATGGTGTGGATGGGCATGCTGGAGCTGCCTGTGCCCTGCTGGAGCTCCGGGGAACTGAGCTCCCCACTGATGAAGTTCTGGCTGTTGGGTGTGTTTGAAGTCTGGTGCTGCAGCTGGATGCTCTGCTGCTGCTGCTGCTGAAGCTGCTGCAGGTTCTGCATCTGCTGCATCTGCTGGGCCTGCTGCTGCATGATGTGCGGCTGAGGACCCAGTCTGGGGTACGTCATCATCTGGGACAGGCTGGCGGTGGGGTGGCCGTTGTGGAGTGTCGTGGTCATCATGCCGTGCTGCCCTCCCTGGTGCAGACCTCCTTGGCCACCCGGAGCTCCTCTCAAGGGGTTGAACTGACCCGCTTGGCTCATGCTGCCGTGCATCCTGGACAGCCAATCGCACTGGCCATTCATGGCACCCTGACCGGTGGAGCCAGACACGGGTAGGTGGGTGAGACGTGGAGGCAGTGGGTCAAACTGCATTCGAGCCAGCTCCTGCTTGTTGGGCATCACCATGTGGTTCACAGCCAGGTGAGGGTCGGACATACCCTGCAGATGGTTCAGGGAGACAGACGGCGACTGCTGGAAAGGTGAGGTCATCATGGGAGGTGAAGCCACATCGGAGACATACCCGTGTGGAGACTCTAAGGAGTCGACTGGGGACAGAACAGCTGAACTATCCAGGAGGTTCCCAGACTTCCCATCCTGCGAATTCTTCTTCTTCACCTTCATATCTTTGCCATCCTTGCACCCGATACCCTTTGTGCTGGGCTTGCGAGCCTTCTTGCCCTGGCCTGGGCCTTGAGGCTGGGGCTGCTTCATGCTGCCCAGAAAGCCGTTGGGCGAGCAAAGAGGAGGCGACAGTGTGGTGCTCAGTGACCCTCCATGCATGGGAGGACTTCGTACCAGGTTGTACTCGTCCATCAGCCGCACGATGTCGTGATGCATCCTCTCCTGTGCAATGTCTCTGGGTAGTCGGTCCATGTGGTCAGTTATTTCTCTGTTGGCAAAGTGGTCCAGTAAGACCTTGGCCGTCTCATAGCTTCCTTCCCTGGCAGCCAAGAACAGAGGGGTTTCCTCCTGAGGAGAACAGAGAGGAGACAATTTGTTAAACAGTTTTGAAAGATTTTGTTTAATTCCCATAACTTCGGGTTTGAAAGACAACTCCTTATTATTTTTTTTTAAACATCCATAAATTACACTATTTATCGTAGCTTGGAAGAGCAAGAACAAGAATTATGGCAGCCACTAAACTACTCATGTGTGACTTCCGGTTTTGCCTGGAAAAATGACCATATCTAAGTGTAAAAGCATGACTTTAAATCAAACACTTTTTTCCCCTACATGTCCTATTTAAAAATAACTGTTTGCATTAAACAGACTCCAAGACACCAGTAGTGACTCTGCTGTGACCAACAATCACATGACAAATTTCTGAGAATTTTCAACTAAACTGCAGGCTGTGCATACACTGAGCAGATAGGAGACAAGTATATATACATATTTAAAAAACTTTAGTATGCTAGTAGAGTCTGTATTTTTTTCAATGCTGATAACATTTCATCTTTTACATGCTGCTTCTAGGTTTTTTCTATATTTGTAAATTAAATAGTCATAGAAATTCAACACTGTTTTTTTTTTTCTTCTTTGTTTTGTTTTTTATGGCATTATAACTAAATCGTACTGCACAGGTCTCGCTACTTTAAACCCTGGTTTTACTGTTTCCATAGAGGTGCAGGACTTCATATTGTAGTGAAAAATAAGAAAAAATGTGAGGAGCAAAAAATCTGAAACTTCTTGTGGTTCAGTGGGTTGCCAGTCTGTACTGGAAGAAGACAGAGATTGTTTCCATACCTTGTTATTTTGCATGTCCTTGTTGGCACCGTTCTTGAGCAGCACGATGGCAGCCTCCACGTTATTCACCGCTGCAGCCCAATGTAGGGCGGATTTACCTGAAGAGACAAGAATACAGTGATTAGATGTAAAGTGGTTCATTTGAGAAACTTCAGCGTTTGACCACATTCAGCACTAGACTATACTGATTTTCAGGCTTTACCAAAATCGTCGATTGCGTTGACGTCAGCGTGGCAGTTGATGAGCTCCTCCACCATGCCTTCCACTGCCAGCCTGGCAGCCAAGATCAGGGGTGTAGTGCCATCATGCATACGGGCATCCAAGTCTGTGGCTCGGTTCCTTATCAGAATCTATAAAAGGTTGACAGTAAGTTAATCCTTTTGAGCCACAACGGGTTTCTTTTAGGCAATTTACCTTACATGTAGGTTAAAATAATGATAACCTCTGATAATTCTGGTCTGTAGATTATACAACATCTACACTTCATCAGGCTACAACTAAAGATTGACTGTGAAACGACAAATTTGCACAAAACACTAAAATATGACCATCAAATTTAGTGTTAAACTGTAGATATTCAACAATGAAAATGGGGTAAATAATTATGAGTGATTCATTGTACTAATTTGAATTTAGTAGAATGAATTTTGGAATAGGTGAACCCACCTGGAACACTCCCTGAGCGTCAGCCGCCACAGCAGCGTGCAGAGGCGTCCTGCCCATGTTGTCCTGGATGTTGGCGTCAGCGCTGGCCTCCAGCAGGCGTTTGGCGGCGTCGGATCGAGCGTAGCGGGCGGCCAGGTGAAGAGCTGTTTCACCCGTGCGGTCGGTCTGGTTGTGAAGGTTCGCTCCTTGGTAGATAAAGTCATTGATCACGTTGGCGGAGGCATCCTCCTCTTCCTCGCTGTTGCCTGTTTCTAAGCCTCCGCCGCTGCAGGATGCGATCATCAGCGGCGTGAATCCATCTGCACAGAGAGGAGCGGGAAGGAGAAGAGGGGGCGTATGAAAGAAGGAATTTGTAGGTAACGGGCTGCGTGGTCAGCACAGACTCAGTAGCTGAGGCGAAAAGACAGGAGGCTGCACTTCAAAGCATCTGGCAGATCAAAACAAAGCAATAAACAAATCGAATGTGGATTTGACACTTTTGCCTCAGTTGAATCATCACAGCTCTCCCTTTTCGATAATGGATTCTGATCAAGGCCGCGGCACAGGAGAAGCTTCAGAGGGAAAGAGAAGCTAGGGGGGATAGAGGCCAGGGCTTGCTAAAGCTAGAGTGCCGCAAAAAAACGAAGCATTAATATCTGGCTGTGAGAGGCAGCTCAGTCAGTCGACTTGGATAGGTTTTCTCCTCTTCAAAAGGATAGCAAGCCCCAGATCTCGCAGATTTGGTCGATTCAAGTGCATCAATCCATGACTGGGGAAAAAAAAAGTGAGCTCTCAAGTTGTTAAATCGGCTACTTTGATTTTTCGTAGCTTTTCTTCAGGGAATTTGGCACTTACTACAAAATTGGGTTTTTGCATTTGATGCCCTCGTTGGTTTTTGTAATGTAGAATATATATAAGAAAAGAAAAGAAACAAGAGGCCCATTACTGGTCAAATGATTAATCTGATCAGGAATCAGTGTTTTCCCCCAGGCGCCTGGCTTCCAGCCAGCTGCTTTGAAGAAGATCCTTTACCCTGAGGACATGGAGCTTTAGCAACTCCTACATGCACAATTACACACACACAGACACACACACAAAAACGCACACACACACACACTGGAAATGTGAAATGTTCACTCAGAGGAAGCAGGAATCAATCCAGACACACACATTCATGCACAGAAAATGTGCGACTGCTAGAAGTGTTCACTAAAAAAAGTAAAATTTTCAGCTTGCAGCCCTTAAAAACAAATCAATATCTGCTGCAACCCGTTTTACAAGCCACGGCACGTCGTTTACTTCTTTAAACGAAAGTTATTTTTCAAATTCTCTAATATAGAGTCAAACAGAAAGATTCTCTTCACACACAAGTCTGCTTTTCACAAACAAAAATAGAATTTAACTGAAAAAAGTGCAAAAAAAATACAGAATTTAATTTTTATGACTTTAAATAATTTGATCAGGTCATAATTTCTTCCCTAAAAAAAATTATCCATAATTTGCCAAACAATTAGAGCTTAAACTTGATTATTCTTTGTCAAGTGCTTTTTATATTGACAACCAAGCCTTTAAGATTAAAAATAACCATAAAAAAGGTCATCCAGCAACATGAAAGGTCCCTTTAATTCCTTTAATATGTATGATCGGTGACCCACCTGGTCCCCGGACGTTGACGTCCATGCAGTCATTCTCGATCTCACCCTGAGGGGGTGTGGGAGCGATGGAGGGGATGCGCAGGTCAGCGGCGTCCAGGTGCTGCTGGGTCCACTGGCGGTGGTCTGTCTGGTCGTCCACCTCCAGTATAGCCTGCTCATCAAACTGCTTTACACAAGGGCAGCAAGTGGTTAGAGAACATTAAATAAAAAAATTTAAAAAAAAACTGCAGGAGAGTTTAAATCAAATTACAGCATCAAAAAAAAAAGCCAAAGTGATGATAAAATCATTCATGCACAGTAAAGTCACTCACACAGCACATACTGAAAGTTTTTAAATTCCAAATGTAGTTTTTAAGGGTATAATTATGTCATTAAATAAACCTAAATCCCTAAATATGACGGATGTCGCATTTCTGTTTGCTCACCCTGAAGCGTTTCGCGTCCGAAGGTTCGTCTTCTCCCCATTCGGTCTGGGCGTCATCCATCAGTGAAATGTCCGAGGTGTTTTTCAGTGGCCTGTGATGAAGCAGAAACCTCAGTGAAAATCCTCCACTGCTTCCATCCCAACCAAGACGCTCACCATTAATGGTGCAGCGATGCCGAAAAAAACAAAAGCATTGATTAAATCCATACCCCACCCCTCTGCCCCCCAACAAGTCAATTAATGCGCACCTAAACCTGCTATATCATTATCATTAATGATCCAAGCAAAACCCCCCCTTTTCCCAAATTTGACTGTTACACCCATTTTGTCCTTCAGAAGTAGCCCTTCGCCCGACCCGCAAAGAAAATCAGGAACCCGACGACAACCAGCGCCAACGGAGGGAGGGGAAGAAACTTACTTTAATCCCACCGAATCCTCTCCGACAGGCTCGCGTCTCTTCTTCTTGCTGGTCTCGGTGGTCTTGAAGCCCTCGGGGAGCCAGAGGCGCCCATGCTCATGGCGGCGCTTTCGGGCAGCCACCATCCCGACTCCAAGGAAGGCCAGTATCCCCACGCCGCCCAGGACCAAGTAGATTGGGTAGAGTTCCTGCGAGGGCTGGGGGTCCACACCGCCTGGTGGGAAAAGGGACAACATGGTGACGCCGGGCAGAGGACCAGACGTGGACCGACAGGACGGCCCCGGGATCAGCCTGAGTCCGGTTCTTCTTCTTCGGCTCCCACTCCAAAACACACCGCAGCCAGAGCCAAGAACCGACTGACGATCCTCACCGTTTGTAAAGCTAGCTTCTACTATCTATTCAGTAATAATCAGAATTGCTAACCACTTTTCATCAAAAAAGGGAAAAAAAAAAAAAAAAAAAGGGATGGGGCGTGATAAAAAAAAGGAAAAAAAAGAAAAAGGGGAAAAAAGAACAGCACCACCACCTCCTCTCTCCCTTTTCAACTCAGGGTATCAAGAGACAACTTTACCATTTCTTCTTTAAGAGAAAAAAAGGAGGGGGATTAATGAACTTCAAATTACTGCACGCGCTTTAAGCTGTAAAGACGAAGGATTTATTAGGATTTTCGAGATAACAAAGACTCCCAACTTCTAGCACACTCCCGATCAATTTTTCCCCTTCTCTTTTTTTTCCACTAACGATTTTGAAATGATAAACTCCCCCAACCTAAACCCTCAGAGATACATTAAGTCCTGGTATTACATTCAGCGAGGTGAAGGTTGCAGCAGCCCCTCGCACTGTGGGATGAAGTGTGTGTGCGTGCATGTGTGCGAGTGTGTTATCCCGCGAACGTATATCCGTACACGTCTGAGAAAGATACTGTTATATTATGTGAGTAGGGGGCTGGATGAGTTGATTTGCAACAATTAACCATTTTGGTGCCTGGAGCCATTGGATTTACACACAGAGGGAAGGATTGATTGTTTAGGCCATGAGATTCACGACTGCATTTGTTCACCGCTGCATAACAAATACGCAATCAAAGAGTTGCAGGGTTAGGACCCGGCCAGGGGCCACGACGGATACGTTCATTTCAAGTGTGAGCACGTGTCTAATCCGAATGTGCGGACACTGCAACGAGGCCTTAAAGGACCGTGCTGGTGGTTTTTCATGTTTTAGCCAATTTTATTTCACATAACAACTTATTAAAGTCATGTTTAGTGTTTTTTTCCTGCTATTCCTGGCAGCCTTTGGTTTGCACTGTAACTAGAAATCAATTACAGACCCGTGGAACTTGCTACAGTTGTTTAGCCATTTCCTGAAAACATGAAATGTGCATTAAATTTACATTACTGTGGATTGGAAGGTGTAGTTTAAAGTATATAAAAGATGGATGTAGCAACTTCATCCATTGGTTTTGGGTTCTGAAGCCTTAATTTTATTTTATTTTTTACTATCACCAGGGACGTAATGAGCATGTGGAGGATCTGACTGGACAATCTCTGAAACAGGCCCTGATTTATTGTCTATTTGGCGACTATTTTGGGACCTTCATTTTCAAAATGAACTTCAGGCTGAATTGAGGGAGACTTGAAACTCGCAACTGAGTCCATAAACTCATCAGGAAAATGTTCAGTGTCGTGACAAATTAAGTGAGAAGTAGGTTCCTTTTCTTATACACGTCTAAACAATTGGACTTATTTTTGCAACCAGATGAGTCGCCCCCTGCTGGCTGTTAGAGAGAATGCAGTTCTGAGGCACTTACAGGTTGGTTTCATTCTAGTCTAAAGGTTACATTCATCTTTAATGTACAGTTTATAGTGTAGTGCAGTTTGCATGCTTTTGCTGTTTCCAAAACATCATTTCAGTTCTTTATCTGCGGCACTCAACCTTAAAGTCTCACTTACTTCTACAAAAAGAGGCACAAATGTTGTGTTCTAATTCCCTGCAGCAGAATGCAAAATTGACTCAAAATATGTATATATATGTCCATCAAGATGCAGGAACGTGTCATCTTGTGCAACCTGACGCTCACTAATGTCGTTTCAACAGTGTCTGGACATCACTGGAGCCATATGGCACAAAGCTTATTCAGCTTTGAATAACATGACAGATCAGCTCATTGTTGGGTTTGGTCTTTTCTTGACATTTGCAGACAATAAGATAAATACAGAATATCAGTAGATTTATCCTTTAAGTGCACATTGATTAAAAAAGTCTGCATTTCCGTAGCACAATGACTTCACCGTGTGTGTTAATTGAGTTCCATGCCCGTATATGAATGAATAAAAACAAAGAATGGCTGAAAAAGTAGACACAAGCCATACAAAAATCTAAAACTGTTGCTTTTGAAAATGGTATGATAAGAGAATTCAGAATTTGTAGGTGTGGAGCCAAACCGTCCGTTAGTTTCTAACGACAAAATTATCAATGAGCAGAGACTTGTTTTTTCTTGATGCATGCAGATATCTATGAGATATACTCACTAAAAACAGCTTCGATGGTGAATGGAACGTCCAGTGTGCCACTCGACTCCAACGCCCCGAGGAAAGCTGCAGCGTCGTTGGTGCTCTGGAAACACTCAGTGGACTGTTGGAAGCACTGACGGTTGTCCACCTCCAAGTGGACGATTGAACTAAAGGGGGAGAAGAGAAAGAACACGCAGAGAGCAAACTTTATTATTTAGTTGGATCACAAGAAAACAAAATAAGTGGAATGACTCGGCGTATGAAAAGAAAGACAATAGAAGCTTGTTGTATGTTCCATGACAAAACATACTTTGTGCACTAAAAATTCACACATTTGTTGATGAGTGGACTATTTCTAAAGATGCTTCCTCACCCTTTGATCTGCAAATGATCCAGCTCCCTCTTCGTTCTGCCGCCGGCCATGTCGTACAGGCTCCTCTTCACCTTGTTCAGCACCTGTCCGGGAACCTCGGACCACGAGTCCACCGAGCGCTTCACGTTGTACTTCTTCAGCTCGTGCTCGTTGCCGTAGTACGGGTAGACCATCATCTCCCCCTTGGCGTCCTTCCTGAATATCACATTGGTTCGGAGGACGCGGCTGAGCTCGCGCAGGAAGCCGAAGGAGTTGTTGAGGAGCTGCTCAGGGGTGATGTGGACCACCAGGACCAGCTGGCCCACCGCCAGCTTCTCCGGCATGTTGTTGGCACAGTCCAGGCCGTCCCACTCGCACTCGGCGTTGTTGCAGCCCTGGTCGCAGTGGCCGTCGGCGTAGTGATCCTTGCAGTACTGGTCGTACAGAGGGCTGCAGGGAAAAACACAGGAATTAGGGTTTTTTAAAATTGATGTAAAGTTGAGACAGTCAAGTTTAACATGTTTTATGTCCAGAAAATAAGTAATTTAAATTTGAAAGGAGCAGAACATGACAGAGTTTTAGGAAAAAAACAGTCTGAATGTTTCAAACTACTTAATTCCCTGATGTGCTAGAAAAAAAAAAGCTATCAAGTGTTTGTTTACTTTTTTGTTCCTGTTACCTTTTTACTCATTGTTAGCTCATTTTTAATTGCAGTATAAAGTAATGCATCTCTGTGAAAATAGTAAAACCATGGCTAGAAGTGCAAAGTCAAAAAAACTATTCTGTGCCGTATAACACAGCTTTAATGCCATAAATCATAAAAAAAGAAAGTTTTTTACAACATATAAAAACAACAGGTGGACGCTTTCGATTGCTGAGTTTTCAAAAAAGTATAATAATCTGGAATTTAAAATGTACAATGCACATTTAAGCAAGTGCCCACATGTGTGTTAGCAATACTGGAAAAAAGGTGTAGATACTATAAATACTTTGCTTCATGCATTTTGAATTTATTTCCATACTTGTCTCCTATCTGCTCCTTGTAAACAGCCGGCAGTTCAACCAGTTCAGCCAGACTGTTGATGAAGTTTATATATATTATATATATTCATGTTTTCTTTTCTTTTCTTTTCTTTTCTTTTCTTTTCTTTTCTTTTCTTTTCTTTTCTTTTCTTTTTGTTTGTTTTTTACAGAATCTCTTCATTGTAAATAGTTTATTTTTAGCTAATTTTAAATGAGACATGTTGAATAAAATGGATTTTAATGAAATGTTATGATTTTAACCTTAGATTTGGTAAATTTTAACAACTAAACTTTAAATGCCATCAGAAATTCAAAAAAAAAGTCCTGATTCTTTTTAAACTTTTTAATTTTAAATTTTTTTTAAATCTCTGACAAATGGTGTATTTTTTAGCGTTGTCTTTTCAAAATAAGATGCCTAACAAACCAACCAGCAGTTCTGGGGTTCATAAGGTGAAAAACAAAAACCTTTTAAGGTACTTTTTTATCTTCCACAGCCTGTCTGCTCTTTTTAGTGTCTAATCAGCAGAATTCCAGAACAGATCAATACACAAGCTATTTAATGCTCAACATATTTACCTAAAAGCACTGAACTGGCCTTGTAACCTCTAAACAGAAATGTCACCTACTTGCACTTTCCCTCCAGGTTCTGGCAGTCGAAGCCGTCGTAAAGACATCCGGCGTTGTCACACTGCGAGTCGCACTTCCCGTTGTTGAAGTACCTCCAGCACTGCAGCGAGGTCGAGCAGTTCTTCCAGGGGTCGTTGAAGTTAAGCGAGCAGTCGCCGTTGTCCCAGCCGCACTCGTGGTTGTTGCACAGCACGTCGCAGTACTTGTTGTGGCTGCGCTCCTCGCACTGCGGGATCTCGCAGGCCTTCTCCACCTCCGTCGGCGGCGCGATCTCCTCGCCCGGCCCTCCCTGGAAGCTGTAGTCCAGGATGTGGCAGCGGAGGCCGTTGAAGTTGGCGGGGCAGACGCACTCGTAGAACGGCGCCTCCGAGGTGTACTCGCACGTGCCGCCGTTGTAGCAGGGGTTGGAGTTGCAGGGGCTGTCGGTGGGGTACTGGCATTCGGGCCCGGTGAACGACGGCGTGCACAGGCACTTGGGACTCTTGTGGCCGGAGATGCAGGTGCCTCCGTTGCGGCAGTGGAGGCTGCCGCAGGCCTGGGAGTCGTACTCACACGTGGAGCCGGTGAAGCCCTAAAAAAAAAAAACAACAACAAATAAGACATCTATGAATTAGGATTATAATTTAGCCATCAAAAATCAGATACTGCTGTTTCATCCAGGTGCTTCAATTAGACCTTAAACACCTGTAAGAAATCAATGTTTTTAGGAATTAGATGAGAGGTTTTAGACTTGAATCCAATGTAATTCATGGTCATGTCTGTGGAGTCAAAGTGAGATTTGCCATTTCCAAAAGCTGGATTTCTGGATTATTAAAAATGAGTATTGCATAGTTGTAATATGCAAACACTCTTTCTTCAGTTGATGCAACCCTGAACGGATCCTTTTTTGCAGTTGTAGTTGTTTTTTTAATCTGTTATTCTTCTGCTTTGCTGTTCTGCCCTAAAACATGACATCAAATTATTCATTTTCAGCTTTTCATTTTCACCCAAAATATGTGTTTGCATATAAAAAAATGTGTAAATGTTCATTTTTAATAATGCAAATGTGCAAGTTTTTAAAATAGCATCTGCATGGACATCACTGCAAACTCTAACGAGCTTCCTGTTGATGTGGGTGTTTTGGTGTCTATTTTTATTTTTTAAACAATTTCAGCTCAGCTATTTCTGATTTACCTGAAATTTTCACAGCATAATGTTTAGATATTTATAAAGATATCTGTGAAAATTTAGATTAATACATTAAACACTTGCCAAGAAACACTTAAATGCACGTCAGCAAGTTTTTTTAAATATTGAAATTTGGGGTTCTCTTTGATATCTCAGGAGCTATTGAATATAAAAGCCTGATTTTTTTCACAGTTATTCTCATCGTGCGATTAATTCAGAATTTTGAAATTCAGATAGCATTTTAAATATCTATAGTTTATGATTTAAAAATAAATAAATTCAGGCAAATCAGAGATGGTCGAGCAGAAACTGTTTCAAAAATTTGGTAAATATGGATGGAATAAGGCATATATAATTTTGTATACTTTCAAATACCAGATTTATATTTTGATTTATCATTTAAGATGCAATAGGGCTAAATTAGGGTGAAGTGCAGCAAATAGTGTCCTTCTTCAGGAGGCAACAAAACACCTGTTGGATGTGTGAGGCTATAAAATCTAATGGAAATCTTTAAAATGTTTTAAAATCCTATTGATGTCGCAGTCAGACCATAAAAAGAAAAGCTGCAGCAACCACGACTTTGCTTGACATTAATGAGGCCTGAAAGCTGCTGACACACTCACAATGTCACCTCCAATCAGAACATCAGTCTCCAGTCGTTTAACCTTTCATATGAGGGGAAGGTTAGACTAAAGGTTTGGGTTTAACATGTAGGATTAATGCACTTTCTGATAATATCCATACATAGATCTGTGTGAATGTGGGAGCAGGTGTTTGTACTCACAGGAGGACATTTGCAGATGAAGCCGTGCGGCGTGTTGCTGGCCACGGCACAGGTTCCTCCATTGCGACAAGGTTTCCCTTTACAGCCGTCAAAGATTGTGTCACAGCGCTGACCTGCACACACAAAAGGGTTCATCACATTATTTACAGATGAAAAAAGACCTCTTCATTTCCTATTATGATTTTAGGGTTTACTTCCAATATCACACGTGATTTCTCTTAGAGCAAGACCAATAAAGTGTCAAATATCACTTATTTACTGACTAATAAGTCACAAGGAATATCAGTATTTAAAAAAATAATGCCGATTTAAACAGAGACAATTACCTGAAAGCACTAAAAAGCTGATTTATCAACTGTGACTGTCCCAATTTCAAAGAAAATTAACTAAATAAATAAATAAAAACACATCATTGCGAAAAATCCAACAACATGTTTCCTTATGACACATAAGTTCTGTAAAAATGATAAAAACGTCAGAAAATACAATAGAAATATGGTTCAAAAGAATGGAGGATATCTCATTATAGGAAATAGAAATGTAGGTAAATTTAAAAAATGTAAAAAATAATCCTAAAGTTTAGCCCTCTAAACCCCAAAACCCAACAACGTAGAACGGCATGTTGTCTTTACAAAATCGCTCAAATTCTTCCATTTATCAGAGTCAAAAACTGTAAAAAGAGAGAGAATAGTGAAATGTTCAACTTTTTGAAAGTCCTTAAACTCATCGTCTATGACGTGCAATTCAGTCAAACAACCAAATCTGAGATTAAAAATTCAAATATTTCATCAAAATGACTCAACTTTACCTCATTTAAAAAATTGTTAAAGACAAACCATTTGCACAAAATCTGCAAAAAAAAATTCAGTGCTACTTAGTGCAAGCGGGGTCTAGTGAGCAGTGACTCAGTTGTGATCAACAGTCACATGACAAAAATTCAGGGACTTTTGGGCTGAACTGGGCTGAACTGCAGGCTGTGTTTACACAGAGCAGAGAGGAGACAAGTGCTGAAACAAAATCAAAATGTTGGTATTGGCAACATCTGTGTTTTTTTCCTCAAAGAAATTCAACTTTTGTCTTTACACGTCATATGATTCATGGCATTACGACTATGTCAAACTGAACAGAAGACATTTCTGAGTTCTCTCTACACCCAGCCTTGGTTGTGCTGTTTCCATAGAGGTGCAGGTCTTTAGATTGACTAACCCAGATCATAAGCATGTAAGGAGAGATGGAACACCTATTATTTCTTTCTCCTTCTCTGATCCGTTACCTGTGTATCCGGTGCGACACTCGCAGCGGTAGTTGTTGGTGAGCTGGATGCAGCTGTGCGTCCCTCGCGGGTCGCAGGGGTTGGACAGGCACTCGTTGACGTCACCCTCGCAGCGCTCGCCCACGTACCCTGCGGGACAGATGCAGTGGTAGCCTCCCACTCCGTCCACACACTTCCCCTTGTTGAAGCACTTGGGCTCTTTGGTGACGGGGTCCGTGAACGGGTTGCAGTCGTCGACGTTGATCTCGCAGTGCACGCCTGGGGACGCCGACGGAAGAACGTCAACTCAGTCAGTTTAAAACGGCAGAAATGTGTTATCAGTGCAGTGATTTTGTGACTAAAAGTGAGGTGCTTTGTGGCAAGAATAGTTTTCCTTTTAACCGTCTCAAGTGCTTCTATTTTAATTTTCCAGGAAGACATTAAACAACATCAGATTAGGCTGGGTTTTATACCTAAAAGGAGTGATCAATACCTGCAGAAAGGCACAATAGTGTAAAGAAGATATCTAAAAGATGGTAAATATCTCACAGAATTAATCAGAATAACAATCAGTGGAATTGTGAAGTGAAATTTTAGGGAAATTAATGTTTCATCTCTTCTTGAAGCTCATCAAATTTTAGCTTCGCATTTTGTCAGTTCAACTAAATATTCAAAAAAATGTGTACATGTTCCTTTTTAATCATACAAAAGTCAAATTGTTAAAATGTAATCTGCATAGACATCACTGATAAATGCAAGAATGACATTTCCCTGTTTTTATGTTCATTTTGTTGCAGCTGCAAGTTAAGATATAGGAATATGAAATTTAAATAAATATGAACATGGAGAAAAAAAATGAAGAGAATCAGTAAAGTTAGAGGAGTGGTGCTAGGATGTGTCAGCCATAAGTTTAGTATTTTGCATCTTTTGTCCTACAGTGTCCAGAAATGAAACACAGAAATCCAAGTAAAGACTCAGAAAGAGCCACAAATAACCAGAACATAAAATGTGTGCATGCTTTCATAAGCACTGTCAAAAAGTTCAGATGTGTTCAAAAATGTCGAGCTGAATCAGAAATGTTTTAGTTTATTGATCTCAAACAACATGTTGGCTGTTTTTTTTTTTTTTTTTGGATCCGCTCGTCTCTGCTGCCACATTCGGCTGACCTACAACGCAAACTCCCTTCATGTCTGAGAGGAAGAAGAAAAAATCGATGGCGTATTTGACGAGCGGAGGAAGAGACGGAAGGTAAGACGGCGGGAGGAGTGTTCATGCCCTGGGTGCCGTTAAGCCCTAATTAATGAAGCGTGGAGACGAGGATGGAGAGGATGGAGGAGTGTGCGTGGGGTCCGCTGACCTTGGGTTCCCCGGGGACAGGAGCATTTGTAGGTATTGATCAGGTCAATGCAGGTGCCCCCGTTCTGGCACGGCTGGGAGAGACATTCATTGATCTCCACAGAGCAGTTGGTCCCCAAGAAGCCTGGCATGCACTGAGGGAGAGGAGGAACAGGAAGGAGGGGAAGGAGAAGACGAGGGAGGAAGGAAGGAAGGACGAAAGAAAGAGGAAGACAGCGGGGGAGAAGAGAGGGGAAAGTTTAATCAATGTCTGACATGAAACAAAGATGGTTTTTGTTTACCTGGCTGTTTTCTGGCCTCCATCCTGCCAAGGCCAGCAGATCCTTTACTCCAAGGTGGATTAACACAACCGAGCTGTTTGTTTGCTATTTATAAACCTGCCTCTTCATTATCACTGCAGCCGACAGAATGCCGGCTGTGTGCTTCAGTTTGAGATACAGAAACAGATCTGCAGTGATTTTAAAGTTTGTCAAGTTAAGACTTCAAAATGCCAAGATATGTGGCAGTCAAATTAAAACTAAAAGGAGCTTTATAGTACCAGAAAACTGAGCTGCCTTTAACAGGAAACATGTCATGACAGAATTATAGGCATGAAAATGTAAATATTGATTTAACCCTCTAAGCCTGGGTGTTTTTCACTTTGGCTCATTGTTAACTAATTTTAAACTGCAATATAAAGTCCTGCACATCTATGGAATCAGTGCAACCATAGCTAGAAGTAGACAGAACTCCAATAAATAAAATAATATACAATATATATATACTAATATATCAATGCCATAATGTCATAAATCATAAAAAAAAAAAAAAATTAAGGTTGAATTTCTTAAAATCTGTGCTTCTTAAAGCAATTAACATGTACAACATTTTTTCCAAATGTCCACAGTTGTTACCAAAATTAGAAAACAAAGGTAAATATGCACAGTATGGATATTCTGCTACTTAGATTTGTATTTGTTTCCTTCTATCTGCTGTAAAAGCACTGCCTGCAGTTCAGCCAAAGAGTCCATAAATTGTTGTCGCCTGACTGTTTGTCGGATCAATAATGTCTTGATGTTAATGTCACAGAGCAAAGAATATTAGATCTTTTACAGATTCTGGTTGATTAAAATGGTTGATTTTTTTTGGCACATTTGCACATGAAACCTGCAAAATAAAGTGATTTGATGAGATATAAAAATTAGATAAGTTTTCAAACAGAACAGCACACTACAAGTGAGTAGTTCAAGGAAATAAGATAATTTTTTTTCTCTTTCCAGTTTGTGGCTTTTATATATTTTGCAACTTAAACATGACTTTCGACCTGCTGATGGCCTTTGGGGTTCAAACACATTTAGTTTGAGCCATTTTTCACAAGAACAGCATGGACAACAAATAGATAAAACACTAAAAACAGTCTGATTATACCGTTTTATAAAGTTTTCTAAATTCAATTGAGTTGTTACCTTGCAGGTGTATCCACCCAGGAAGTCAGTGCAGGTGGCTCCGTTCTGGCAGGGGTTTGGAGTGCATTCGTCCACCTGCTCCTCACAGTAGCTGCCGGTGTATCCGACCTGACAGTGGCAGTAGTGAACATTTCCGGCGTCCAGACACTGACCCGAGTTACGACACAGATGGGCGACGTCGACCCCTGATCAGAGAGTGTGAGGTGGAGAAAACTGCTGTTAGTGATGCTTTGGAAAATGTATTTTGCACAGTTAGATTTGGACACTCAGTGCATCGTGTTGTCATTTTAACTGCATGTGTGTTTTAAAGCGGACAGGATTTTACCTCTCTGTTTGGCCGCCACCTCACAGGACACACTGGGGACGTCACAGTAAAGACCAGTCCACCCGGTCTCGCACTCGCAGCTGTACGTGGTTCCCCTCTGCCAGCAGGTTCCCCCGTTTTTACAGGGTGACGAGTCGCACCAGTGAACCAGGTTCTGAAACGCACATGAGACGCAGTCAACATTTACTGGGTGCTGTTTTTATATGCAGAATCAGTCGAATGTTCACCACTTCATATAAGTTTTGACCTGGTGATTTGTAGGTCAAAAGGTGTGTAAAAGTGTCCGCTAAAATTAAGAAAAACTTCATTTTTGCATTTAAATGCTCACATTATAGTGTCCTAACAGGTGCTATAGTTGTGGACAAAAGTTTGTATACACTTGTAAAGACCATGTTTATCACGGCAGTCTTGGCTTCTCACTTAATTTTCTGTGATGACATGATTCAAACATGTGTCACAAAAAATAATCATGCATTTTGGTTCTTTCATAAAATATACTAATATCAGGTTAAACATCCCCTTTCCATTTTCACCTCAACTAGGCAGCTGTCCACAAGCTTCTGGTTGCATCTTTAAACCTCCTCTTGTCATTTACTTTCTGTTAAGCACCAGTTCTTCTGGCAGCAAAAACAGCCCCAGAGCACAATACTGCCACCGCCATGCTGTACGGTAAGTTTGTTGTTAAAAGGCCTCTTCTTCTCTCCTCAAAAAATATTTCTGGTTATCGTGACCAAATAGTCCAATTCTGATAAATATATAAGTGATCTTTACAAGTGTATGAACATTTTATTTAGTACTGTACCTGCATACTTCATCAAAATAGTATCCAAAACAACTAAAAATGTTCCCCTTTCAATCAAATGTAACCGGCTTTCACCAGTCCAAGTAGACATCTTTTGACCTGCAACTCTACACTTCTTTGTTTACTAGAATACCACATAACTCCTGATAACAGACGTCATCCTCCTCCTACCTGACAGTTGAGTCCAGTATATCCATGTGGACAGGTGCACTTGTAGGTGCCGTAGCTGTCCTGGCAGGTGCCTCCGTTCAGACAAGGTTTGGAGTCACACTCGTTGATGTCGTGCTGGCAGTAGCTCCCAGTGAAGCCTGGCGGGCATAAACAGGTGAAGGTGTTGATGCCGTCCACGCAGGTGCCGCCATTGAAGCAGGAGCTGTGAAAAAACACAGATATGAACAGTTATATAAACATACAAAGATAAAAACAATATATGCTGAAGCTTTTCAGGAAAAAGAGAGCACGTCGATAAAACTCTCATTTTCTGAACTTCAGGCACAATCACATCTAATTTATCTGCAGAAGCTGCCAAAGAACAAACGCTTTTCTTACAGCAATGGCCTACTTCACATTCAAACTTTTCCCCACACGGCAGCTTCACGGCTTGAATGGACAAAACTACTTTTGTCATTTGTCAAAACAGTGCAGCAGCCACACATTCATCTAACCAGGATAGCATGGCATGTTATCCCTGTAAAAATCACAGAAATTACACCATTTATCAGAGAAGTTTTGTCAGAAACTGTAACAAAAACAGAAAGAATTGTCAACCTTGTCAACAAGATTTTCGACTTTGTGACAACTAGTCCTTCAACTACTCACCTGTGATGTGTCATTCTTTCAGGTAAATTAACCAAATCGGCAATTGCAATATTTCATCTAAAACACTGTATCCTCTGTGTCTCCTTTACTTTTGCCCAAAATAAAACATTTGCACTGAGCAGATTCTGCAAAAAACTAAAAAATTCTGCGTTTCTCTGTGCAAATGAAAAGCCATGTTTGCCTCAGCTGTGACTAACAGTCATGTAGCAAAAATTCTAAGACTTTTTGTCTGAACTGGGCTGAACAGCAGGCTGTGTTTATGCAAAACAGATAGCAGACAAGCGTGGAAACTAATTCAGTATATTTCTATGTAGAGACACCAGAAGGAAAAATGTTGTGCATCTTGATTTTACTTTTTGGGAAAAAAAAAAAAACAGTAAAAGAAATACATTTTTATTTATTCATTTATTTTATTGGCATTATAACTGTGTCATACTGCACAGAGGACATTTTGTTATCTTTGGGTTGGGTCTTATGGTTGTGCTGTTTCCATAGAGGTGCAGGACTTGTGAAAAAAACAAAAATGAAAAAAATCCAGAAGCTGCCTGGGGTTCAGAGGAATTAATGTGGAAGTCTAATTAACTTCCTAACTGTATGTGGGACATCTTCAGTTCAGCAGATGTTGGAGTCTGCTGCTGCAAGTCAACACTTCACCAGAGGGGGCAGTAGTGGACAACAAAATAAGGGCTTCATTAACAAGTGGCTGAAAACGAACCTGTTGATCTGCAGAGATGCCCTCGTTCAACAATCTGTGTAAACGTACACCAGGACCAGTGTTCAGCTGTCAGTCTGAGCTCTTAGGATACAAAGCTGTGAGGTTTAAAACTGATCTCTGTGACGCTTTCTGTGAGCTGCGTACCTCTCAGTGCAGTCGGGAGTGTTGTTTTCACAGTGGATGCCGCTGAAGCCGGGCGGGCAGGTGCAGGTGTAGCTGTTGACGCAGTCGGTGCAGTTGGCTCCGTTCTTACAGGGGTTGCTCTCGCACTCGTTGATGTCCTCCTCGCACTTTGTTCCTCTAAAGCCTGGCAGGCAGGTGCACAAGAAGCCGTTCACCTCGTCCTGGCAGAGGCCTCCGTTGCTGCAGGGGTCTGTGGGAAGAGGCGTAACACTGAGCTCCGTGCGCCTTCACCAATCAACGGAAAAGAGAAAAAGGGAGAAGGATTGATTAACTTACTGGGCTTGCAGTCGTCGATGTTGGTTTCACAGTTGCGCCCGGTGAAGCCCGGTTTGCAGCCACACCGGTAGCTGCCCAAAGTGTTCTGGCAGGTCGCTCCGTTGCGACACGGGTTCTTCACGCACTCTGTGATGTCCACCTCACACGTTTGGCCTGGGAGGGATCGAAAGAGGAACAGAAAGTAAATTTCCGCTCTTCTTGGAGTGGTGGCACAAAAAGAAGTACACGTGGGGAACAGAATTAGACATAAAGATCCACTAAAACGAATGAAAACAAGGAACCAGAGGGCCTGGGTGCAGAGTTTTGCTGTGCAAGCACATGGATATGAAACTGAAACTGTCATTTTAAATGTTCTGTACTATAAAAAGGGTTTTCCTCTGTTGGGAACACATAGCAGGGCTGTAGCACCTCAGTGTTCACAGCTAAATAGCTCCTGGGCTCAGGGTGGCCATTAACAAACACTTTCTAATGATTAATATATGGACTATTTTATTTGACTAATTAGCTGATTAACCTAAATGGGGGGGAGGAGGGGTACTAATTATGTCAGTAGCTCAACTCTTAAAGAAAGCCAAGTTTTTTTTTTGTTTTTTTTTAAAAACCCTTTCCATAGTGATAAATGTTAATCTGTATATTAAACAAAGTGCAACATTGGATATTTTACAAGCACAGAGTAGCTAAAGAAGCTCCTTTTCTCCTTATTTTCTTATTTTTCTGCCCTCTGGCTTTAATAGCAGCTTTGAATGTTTATGAAAATACAGCACAAGTGTCACCTTTAACTCACGATAACTTTTAAGTTAGTAAATCAGGCTTTTAGCAACATATGTCATCTTAATGAGCCGCGTTTTAGTCGCTATTTCACACTTGTTCCGTTATCTGACAACAGAAACAGAAAAATATGGAAATGAGGACAGCTTTATTGGGAATCTGGTGGCATTAAACTGCACAATATGTGAGCACAGAGAGCAGGAGAGAAGTAAAAGTGTCTTCAGGTTGAGTAGCTCCTGTGTGTGTTCTCTATAGGTGTTTGAACGTTGAGCTACAGCTGCTGTTTTATGCAATGGATACTCTGCACAAGGACCATTTTGTTCTAGGATTATTTGAAGTATCCAACTTTCTTTCAAGTCTTGTATCTTTGGAAACGTCTACAGCCACCATTGTCTACAACTGTCAGTAGTTGTAGCGCACAGACATTAACGGATACCTTGCCATCCTTCAGGACAGACGCAAGAGAAGCTGAGATAATCCTGCGACTCCTCACAAACTCCTCCATGTTTGCAGGGTTTGGAGCTACAGGGGGCCATCAAGGTTTCACAGTTCTCTCCTGCAACACAAGAAACACACCTTTAAACAAAATACGCCGCCAACCGTGTTCGACTTCCACCGTGTGATATCTCACAGGAGTCATGAACTTGGAGATAACCCAACCCAAATGGACACAGAATCATCTTTCAATCAGTGCTATCAGAGGATTCGAGCCAGGTTCTGTCAGTATCAGAGGCCTGCGGAGACATTCCCCTATCTGTTTCCACAACACTCGGCTCGTACAGGAAGCCGGCTCCAGTTTCCGCCCATTGTGAAGCCATTTGCTGTTCTGTGAGACGGGAAGCAGGCAAACAGGAAATGTGTCAAGCGCCCCGTTCCCACCCCGACACAAGCAAGAGCCTTTTATTATTCAAAGACTTGTGGGTTTTTCCAAAAAATACAAGACGAATGCAAGAAATTTTTGCCCTTCGTCTTTCCGTCACTATCTGTTTGGTCAAATAATAAACGAGATGGCATGAAAATATTTCCCAGCTCACAGAGGAGCGCGATGAGTCAGAGGCTCGGTGTCGTCGAGCCCCGAGGAAGCCTTGCAGCTGAACTTTACTCGACAGCTATTTCATCCGCCGCACATTTTTCCTCCTCGCCCAACAACTTAAAGTCTGCAGCTTGTGGAAACTGTCCTCCCGCTGGAAGGAAATGCCAGAACACCAGGGCGTATTGAATATTTTCAATAATATTTTCATACCCGTGTAAGGCAGGACGCAGTTGCACTTGTAACCTGCGACGTCGTCAATGCAGGTGCCCTGGTTGAGGCAGGGGTTGGAGGCGCATTCGTTGATGTTGGTCTGGCAGTTCGGGCCTGCGGTTAGAGCGGATAATAGATTTTTAAACAAACACATCAGTTTAAGGAAAGGTCGGTGGTCAAGTGGTGTTGGGGGGGGGACAAATGTGGTTTTCCGAAAGCAGACACTGACCGCTGAAGCCCATGCGACAGGTGCAGACGTATCCGCTGGTCATGTCCTTGCAGGTGCCTCCATTCATGCACGGGTTGGATTCACACTCATTGTTGTTGATGTCGCAGTTTTTGCCGCTCCAGCCGGAGTCACATAGGCATTTATAGCTGACGGAGAGAGAACAGAAGCGATAAGGTCAGTGTGATCCCGAGGTAGTCGTGATTTGCTTTTTGGAAATTTGGCGGGGAAATACCACCATTGGGTTAACAATCAGGACCTCAAGCAGCAGTTTCTGGACATTTCTTTTGCTCAGGTCGCATTTTTACTCGCTGTGGGCTGTTCTGAATGATGTGATAAAAATGAACCGAGTCAAACTGCCACAGAACCAGCACAGGGGTGAGATGAGCAACATTCTAGTAGAGTTGTGTTTAATACAGGTCTCTGGCCTTACTTTAAAATTCAACTTTTTGTACAAAAGTAATAAATTCAGTGTGACTGGGCTTTTTTTTTTTTTAAAACTGTAGGCTCACATTTTACTGCAATATAAAGTCCACTGCCTCTATAGAAACAATACAACCATGACTGGAAATAGAGAGAACTCAAAAATGTCTTTTGTGCGAGTGCCAGGAGATGTTACCGACACTAGAAAAAAAAAGGTGGCTCTAGATATTATAGATATTGTCTCTTATCTGCTCTGTGTAAACACAGCCTGCAGTTCAGCCCAATTCAGCAAGAAATTCCCTAAATTTTTTGTCACATGACTGTTGGTCCCAGCTGTGTCAGTCATGGCTTCCTGGTTGCACTGAAGAGCGCAATATTTTTTGTCTTTTACAGAATCTGGTTATCGCAAACGGTTCTTTTTTTTTTTTTTTTCAAAATTTTAAATGAGTACAATGAAGTGATTTTGATCAAATATCACAACATTAAGCTCAGCTGTGGTTCACATTTCCAACAAAACTCACAAATGATGAGTTCAAGGACAGTTGTAAAGCTGAAAATCAAACAAGCCTCTCTGTTTTTACAGCTTGTGATTTGTCCATTGTGCAAAAATGACACGTCTTTTAAACCTGCTGGCGGGTTCACAAGGTTGATGCGGCGCCATCACTCAGCTTGTCGGCCGCCTTACCCGTTAACCTTGTCCTCGCAGTGGCCGTGGATGCAGGGGTTGCTGAGGCACTCGTTGACCTGAGAGAAGCAGGTGGCGTCATGGTAACCGTCGGGACACACGCAGGTGTAGCCGTTGATGCCGTCGATGCAGGTGCCGCCGTTGTGGCAGGGGTTGATGGCGCACTCGTCGATGTTGATGTTACACATGGTACCTGAACAAAACAGAGGATATGCCTTATGTTATGCTGTCAAATTACAAGATGTGTTCAGTGTATAAACAGGGAAAGAACAGGAGGTGAAACGAGCACGAGAATCGTCTACAGGGCGGCTTTTGATGTATTATTATAAAATACACAACAGCACCTCATACAGCTGCACACAAAGCCTCCACACAATGACGTCTATATATCAGAGCGGCGAATGTATCGATTTCCAGAAACATAAGGGGGTTTAAAGTCGGCCTTTTGTCGGCCACTTGAAGCGTTGACGCCATTCAGGCCGGTGCCACGCATAGCATAAAGGCAGCCCATTTGGCTTTAAAGCAGGGACCGGCTTCCGAGCTTTTAAGAGCTCAACTTTCAGGAATCTTTCAGGGAATCTTTTCTCCGGCTCAGATCCCTGGTGACTCCGTGTGTGTGTGTCCTCTCTTTGTGAGGGAGTTCAGCTTCGTGTCCGAACAGCAGCAGGTTGGGAGCAGGGTGGAGCTGCAAAGCGACACCGGTCGAGCCTCAGAGGAGCGTGCTCACTCGCTCGCCATCTGTCACCCTCCCCGTCAGGACCACACTCCTCCGTCCAGCCCTGCACCTCAAACACTCGCTCTGTGCACCGGTCACCTGACACCGAGCTTTCACCTGTGCAAAACTAACTTTTATCCTTTTTTAAAAGACAAAGATCTAAAACGCAGCTTTGTCAGTAACGCAGCACTAAGTCTTGATTTATAGTTGGGATTGTTTGTGTTGTGTTGGTACGAGCGTCTGTGCTTCTGATTTCTCTGCTGCACACTGTAAAATAAATAATGCTTTTAAATGCAATTTTAATTTTTAGATTTTTCTGATATTTTACAGATTTCCCCTGATTTGTTAAATTACTGATAATATCTAGATTCATTTACCTGTTGACTGTTTAAAAAAAAGCCAAAATTTGTTTTTACAGTGTTTGACTGTTAAATTAAACTTTTTTTTTTACTGTATTTAAATCTAACAAAAACATTTTTTGACTGTTATTTTATAAATTGGATTTTTTTCTTGTTTGAATAAATTACAGAAAATATCTGAGAAACTCACAGAAAAAAATATTCACTAATATTTTTTGACATGTTTTTCTTTTTCCTTAACTATTTTCTTATCCACTTCTCCCTTTGTCTTAAATTCTAAATATTAACCAATAAAGTCACAGAAAAGGTATTTATTCACACGTTGACTGCATGATTGAAAAATTATTAAAATCATTACGTATTAAAATTAGTTAAAAATATAATTGTTTTACAAATACTTGCTGTTAATTGAAAGAAAAATTATATATAAGGATTGAAAATGGTCGATATTTTTTTAACTGTTATTTTCTTTTATTCTTATTTACTTTTCTCTTTTGGAAAATTGTAGATAATAACTAGTAAAGTCACAGAAGAAAGTATTATATAAACAAAACGGACAAGACTGTAAATAAAGTCAACATCATAAATCTATATTTTTGCACAAATAGTAATTTGTTCTTTCAAAATGTTTTACTGTAAAATTACAGTTTCTGCATTTAAATCTACAAAAAAAAATTGATCACATGTATTTGCCATTATTTTTTTTTACAGCTTTTAAAGTTTCTGAACATTACAGTATGTGACCATTCCTTAACATATTTTTTACAGTGTGCTCAGCTCCTCCTTGCAAACAAACATCTGGTTCTCGGTACTTCGAGCTCCCTCTTAGCGAGGCAGTAAAAGTTCGTGGTCTTTAATTTTAGATGACAAAGAGATTGAGCTGAATCCTCTGCAGTGGAGCGGCCACATGTTTAAAGACGGAGCAATAATAACACAACTCACCAGTGTAGCCGGGTTCACAGGCGCACTCGTAGCCATTGATCTTATCGATACACGTCCCGTAGTCGCAGGGGTTGCTCTTGCAGTCGTCAATGTTGATTTCGCAGTTGATTCCTGAACAAAAAAAAAAAACTTTCAGTAACTGGACATGTCAGAAGAAGTGGACTTGCAGCCTGCAGGCTTGACGCGTGCCTCCTTACCTGTGGTTCCTTTGGGGCAGCTGCAGATGTAGGCGTTCTCTCGGTCCTGACAGGTTCCTCCGTTCCTGCACGGCTGGCTCAGGCACTCGTTGATGTTGGTCTCACAGAGGCGGCCGGTGAATCCGGGGTTGCAGTGGCAGCTGAAGGAGGCGAGGCCATCGATGCAGGTGCCATAGTGGCAGGGGTCCGAGTAACACTCGTTGATGTCCGTCTCACAGTGTCTCCCACTGTAGCCTTGAGGGGGGGAGGAAGAGATTTTTCTTTTTGTTAGTTTCTTCAAATTTGGAACATTTTATTCTTCAATCTTTGGCCTCTTCCTACAACTACTACCAACTCCTTTTGACCTCATCTAACTGCCACCAAGCTTCCACTCAGTAATTTCAATTTTTGTTGACCAACAGGAGGCTGATCAGTTCAAAGAAAAAACAACCTGAGAGGAAAGGTGGAAAAACAGAGTTAAATATGGTAAAAGATTTACAAAATAAAAGCACCAAAACTGCCATATTCAATTCAGGAAAAAGAATGAGTGGAATATAGAGGGTTAAACCATAAAGACAATGTACGCTGAACTATAGCATCACAATCATTACCCTCCTTTGTATTTCTGACTGTTTCTGTTGAATGTTCTTATATTGTGTAACAGCCTTGAGGAGAAACAGTGACTTTGCACTTCACTGTCCGTCCTGTACGAGCATAAAAACACTCTTGCGTCTACCTTCGGTGCACTCGCAGGTGTACTTGTTGGGCCCGTCGGTGCACTTGGCGCCATTTTTGCAGGGCGTGCTGGCACACTCGTCGATGTCTATCTGGCAGAGGTTCCCGGTGAAGCCTGGAAACACAACGAGAGGCTGTTATTGTGTGCGTGTGTGCGTGAGGGAGTGTGTGTGTTTTCAGACATGGCTACTGTGTTCTCACCATTTCAAACCCTTGATAATCCGGAGCCGTAAAAGCTCTCAACGAATCAGAAATCTGCATGTTAATTAACAACTGTGCGACACCGTGAGCGCTCCCCTCCCTTTCACGTCTTTTCAAGGGACAGGAGGGAAGAGTGGGGGAGTCGGTTAAAGCAGAAAGAGGGGAGAGAGGGGAAGAAATGAGGGAAGAATGAAAGTTGCGAGGCCTCCTGAGAGACAAAGGAGAGCCTGTCTGCTGGACGCAGCGCCAAACCGAGCCTGTTGCTTCCTTTGTCCCCCAAAAACTTTTCCATCACAATGCACATTCTCCCGTCTTGCTTTTTCCCTCCCGCCTCCAAAAAGAGCCAGCTTGACCTTTGGCCCGCCGCTATTCAAACTCCTGTTCATTCAAAATCAACCAGCAGGCTTTCCTCCTTTTTTTTTTAAATCCCTTACGAGTTATTCTCATCTCAGATAATTTCTTCTTGTCACAGTCCGAGCAGGATGTTGTCTGATGAAGAGATAACAGCTCTGCTTCCCCCCTCGCTCACCGCAACATCACGCTCAGGTGTTTCGGGTTAAAAACAGACGTGCTCAGTTAATCCGGTGAGGAAGTAGTTGTGAAGAGAGCCGAGAGCTGATTTCTCCCAGTGGACTCCAGTCGCTGTTTTCTGAATCAGCCGCGAACAGACGTTTGACGCAACGACTCGAATGTGGAATCAGTGAAGACAGTTACAGACAACGCTGTGTGTTAACAACAGATTGGCGATTCAGTTTTTGCTATTTTGAGTGTTGGAATTTAAAATCTAAAGCAAAGAGACACAACTTGAGACGGTCTTTGGCTTTTATTTTTAGCTGTTTACACGCAAATAGTGTATAAATTCATCTATTTTGATCCATATTGAAGACATTTTAGGAGCACATTGTGTACTTACACACAAATCAGCTGCTCAAAAAAAAGAAAAACTAGTAAAAAAGGTTAAAAATGTGATTATAGACATAACTAGAGTCTGCTTTCTGCTCTATAATAACAGCAGCTTTCGGGCTGCCAGGTTTTGCAAAATGATTAATGACAGTTTTAAAGGCATGTCATCTTAAAAAGGAAAAATGCCAAAATTAGACCAGAATCAGAAACTGGAAAAACAGAAAGAAATGTTGGATTTTTTGATTTTCCGAGTTTGAGTTCGAAAGTATGTTTTCGAGGTTTCTGAAAATGAACTAAATATTAATTCAAAACTGTGATTTACAAAACCGCTTTAGTGTACATGTCTCATTTATATATTTTCACAAAAAAAAAACAAAACTATTTACTCTAACCACATTTTGTTTAAAAAAAAGTAAAAAAATAAAAAATGATGTGTGCTTCTTGGAAAAATCTGGAGGCCATTTTTGAGGTTTTGCAGCTTTGACCAACAGTTCAGGGACTTTTTTTTGGATGAACTGCAGGCAGTGCTGACACAGAGCAGAAAGGAGACGAGTCAGAAAACAAACTGAAGTAGTTTGTAAGTAGTTTAATATCTATACTCAGTAAAGTCACTGTCTGGTAATCCAATAATTAAAACATTTCACGTAAGCTATGTTGTGGCTCCTGTTTATCACTTTGTTTATGTAATGTTTCAGTTATTAATTCTGCTAATCATTAATAAAAGCTTCATAGACTAACAATAAATAGACTTTGGCCCAAATATTTATGCAGCCTATTCATTAATTTTGTAATCTGGCAACTCAAATGTAGTTTTAATTAATGGTTTGGAGTTGATTTATACATATTAACCTTTATTAAAGCTAAATTTAAAACTTAGAAAACCTTAAATGGTGCTTTTTAAGAAACTAGTTCAATTTCTTTTAACATCAACACATCTGACTGCTTGTTATTTTTTGCTTGGTTTAGTTTGTATATATTGTAATGTACATGCAGAGGGTGTCTTTTTTAGTGTGTTTTTCTGTAACTAAAGTCTGCAGGAGCTACTGTAAGAAAACTGCTTTGGACTCTGGATGAGACAGCGTAAAATCTTTGGCGCTGCGCGAGTATCACGGCCCTCGAAATGAAATGCTGAATAAGTAAAACATACAAAACGGCCAATATCGTAAAGCACAAAAAAAAAAACTTCAATAATCAAAAAGTGGAAGCTCAGCAGTTCGCAAGCCGAGGGGGGAAAAACAACACCAGCCTGTGAAGCGGTTGGGCGAAGCCTCAGCGGAACAAACCGAGTGTTTATTTGCCAGGACGGCGATGCAAATGTCGGGTTTCGTCACAGTGCCTCAAAATGCTCTCCTGACTGAAATCAAAAAGAAAAGAAGCCCTTACCCAGATGCACGCACATGCATGCGAGCACAAAAGGTGAAGGCAAGAAATGCAAGACATGCACTGGAGGGCCAAAGAGGGATTTATCCCCAGACTGCTGGAATCAGACATTTCAATGGCTCTCAGTGGGGTTTCCATGGCTATTCCATGTACAGAAATGAAAAGGGGGGACCCTCGCCTCGGGCCTGGCTCGCAACAGGGACAAATTTACATCTCAAGCAGGGCGGTTGAAACCCCTCCCCCTGTGTTACCCCTTCCTGCTCCAGCCTAACGGTCTCAAAGCCCCCCCACCCTCCCCAAATAAAAACACTTTCACCACCACTTTGTGCCGCTTCCTCACATAACCCTCAGTCGCTGTCACACACACCGAGTTTTCTTAGGCGTTAAGCTCTTGTGTTCGCTCTTGTAGCCCCTCTCTATTATTTCTAAAGCTTCGTCGTCCTTTTTTTTTTTACTTCACTCCGTCTTTCCTCCTCTTCCTTTCTTTCTCTCTCTCAACAGGAGGAATCCTGCCTTTGATCCACCCCGACTCTGAGCTTCGGTATTTTTCCTTTTCTCCAAAACTTCCACCTCAATGCTCCCAATGAAGAATGCAAAACAAAAAAACACATTTGGGGGAGTTTGAAGGACTTTCTTTCTCCCGTTTCTCTCTGTCCAATAGTACTTGCATTCCTTCACTCCTGAACAAAACATCAGTACCTCTTGTCCAAACACTCGGATGGCATTTCTGCAGCAAAACAACTTAAAATAGACCCAAACAAGCACCTCATTCGGCACAGAAGAAACGCCATCTAATGCTGCAGCTCTTCTATTATTAGCTCCCCTCTTGTTCCCAGTCACAAATCAAAAGTCTCCCAAGTTTCTGCCCAATCATCAGACTTGATAAAAGGGATAAGAAACTTGTTCAAAAACTTCTAACTTCCCCAAGCCTTTCCCTATAGATTTATTTTTTTTCCCTCCTCTTCCTCCTCCTCGGCTGCTGCGTTTGTGCCGGGCTAGCCGGGCCTGCGTAAGCCTGCCTCAGGGCTGGGATTAGTGCCCGTCCAGAGAGGTGTTTGTGTGTGTTTGTGCGTTTGAAAGAAGAAGAAAAAAAAGTGAGCTAAAAAGACGGAGGAGAGATCGACCCTGGGCGCCCCCCCGGCCCCCCGGCGCCCTCCTCCCTCCTTCCTCACCCCTCTCCTCCCCCCCCGTCCGTACGGCAGCCTCACCTGTGGGGCACTGGCAGTGGAAGGCGTTGATCTTGTCGATACACTTGCCGCTGTTGAGGCAGGGGCTGTTGGCGCACTCGTCGGTATCGATCTCGCAGAACTCCCCCTCGTAGCCTGGCCAATTAGCAGAGGGAGGTGCCGGGAGGGAGACGGGTCGGTTAGACACACAGAGACGAGCACTTTCACTGATGTGCTGGGTGTGAATTATACACAGCGTTTATATGAACAGGAATAAGACTGAGATTAGCAATTATTTTCATTATCTTTTGCTCAATCGATCAAGTCTTTGGTGCAGAAAATCTTACAAAATTGAACCTGGCTTCCACTAACTTTAACCCCCTGATCACTAAAATGTCCCAGCTGGTTTGAAAAGCATGTTGTCCTTCAAAAAAATGACAAAATGAGACACTTTTCTAGCACCACAAAAGAGTAAACTCATCAGATTTGGAACCTTCCAATGCCATTTGGTTGGGAACTTGGGAAAGTGGTGATATTTCATCACAATCTTTTTATTCTACACGTGTCCTTTTAAAGGAATATAAAAAAAAAATACAGTTTTCTCAGATTAGATTCTGTAAAAAACTAAAAATTCTGCACTCGATCATGATGTCATTAGTGACTCGGTGTTAACCAACAGTCGCATGAGAAAAATTTGGGGAGTTTTCGGTTGAACTGCAGGCAGTGGTTTTTACAGAGCAGATAAGGAAACAGGTCGTACATTATCTGGTGAATGTAGAGCTATCTTGATTTTACCTTTTTTTCAGTATTTCTAACACTGGTGAGCTCTCAGAAAAATGTTGATTCCAGACTTTTTGAAACTTTGCTAGATAAGTAATGACAGGAATTCAACTTCAAGTTTTTTCTATGTTTAGGATTTAATCAGAAGTTATGATTTATTTTCTTGGATTGCATAAAAAAAATGAAAATGGATTCAGTATTCTTCCAAATATAGACAGCTGTTACCACTGCTGAAAAAAAAAGCTGACCTCTACATGTTCGAAATATTTTTCTTATTGCATTTTTCATTTGTTTCTACACTTGTCTTCTATCAGCTCTGTAAACACTTCCTGCAGTTCAGCCAAATAGTACCTGAATTTTTGCAACATGACTGTTTTTTTACAGCTTAGTAACCAATGGATTCACAGTTGCATCAAGAACTGCAGAAAATGCTCCGTTTTTTTACAGAATCCAATTAAATATGACAATTTTAAAGCCTAGATCTGGTTAAGTTTCCCAACATCACAGATGAGACCATTTAAAATCCAACATTTGTACAGTTTTTGTCTATAACATGCCTTTCAAACCCACTAGCAGGTTTTGAGGTTCGGATGGTAGACAGATTAATCCAGACAGTCTACAAAATCATGTACATTAATGGTGTCCAAGTGTTAAATCAACCATCCAAAACTTCAATATAATTCAGTAAGAGAAAAAAGAGTAAATCTCTAAAAGCATTTTTGGTGTTTTTCTTGATCAAAGATTTAAGTAAACTCTAAACTGCTTCATTTAGTTAAGTACAAAAGACATTTTTGTTTATCAAAAGGAACTGGACAATTCACAGATTTTCCTTTACAAAAGATAACAAACTCGTTGTCTTTACTCGATGTGGACTGTTTGTGATTAAAGTCTTGCACAGTCACCACCCAAAGGCCCATTCTGAGCTGGGAAAATCCCTGTTTAAATCATGGCAATAGTCACAAACATGCCTCAAAACACTCTGAAATATGTGCAGCATCAGGCTCCAACAACAAATGTTTGGTGCAATTAAGCCATATGAAATGCTTTAATGTGATTTTCTGCATCAGCTCCTCACCTGGCATGCAGATGCAGTGGAAGTCTCCGATCTGGTCCAGGCAGGTGGCCTCGTTCAGACACGGGTTCGATATGCACTCGTTGATGTCGAGCTCGCACCGCGGCCCCACGTAACCCCGCTGGCACTTACACTGGAACGAACCCTTGGTGTTGATGCACTTCCCCGCGTGCTCGCATGGGTTGGAACCTGTTGCAGCAGATTAACAAGTTCATTTCACTTCCTTTAGCAGGTCGGCGCAAAGACCCAACAAGCAGCAATTTTACTGTAAAGACATGACAATGAGATGATTTGGGTGGTTTAGTGATGTTTGACAAAGCCAAACCAAAGCCTCAATTGTGTGATTACAGCAGTAATACCCCAGAGGCTGTTATTTACTGCAATTATGGGCACAATTATGGGCACCAAAGTACCCATAATAACAGGAAAGAATGAGCTTGTATTTTGGCTTGTTTTAAGGCGTTATGAGTTCAGTAATTGAAGCTTTCTTGACAGTCGTACAGTTAAACTCTGAACATCTCTGTTGAAACGATGAGGAAATGAGGCAGGTTTGAGTTTTACCCAGTGAGCATTCGTCAACGTCCTGATCGCAGGAAGCTCCGAAGTATCCCGACGGGCAGGTACAGAAGTGGTTTCCGCTGACTGGGTTGGTGTCACAGTTGGAGCCCTTTTGGCAGGGATTACTGATGCAGGCATCGTCCAGCTGGCAGAGCAGACCTGGTGAAAGAAAGCTGACTTTACCATCGCGAACTAAACATCATCATGTCAGTTATGTCAACTTGAATCTTGAGAATCTGTGTTTTTACGGCAAAAAAAAATGGTTTCTTTTTTTCTTCTGTTTTTTTTTTTCTTTTTTGTTTGTTTTTTGTTTTTTTTTTTTTTTTTATCCTTTTGTCCCTTTGAACTTTCTGTCTGGTTTTCGGGTTTTGTTTTGTTTTTTTCCTTTTTTCAGAATTTCCACCATTCTTTGATTCATTGAGCGTGAAACCGTAAAAACAGATCGTTGTCTTTTGATTTTTCTTTCTGTTTTCATCTTCTCTTTTTTTTGCATGTTTCCTTTATTCTTTATTTCTCATTTAAGTCTTTTTGCTGATTGCTGAGAAGGTAAAGGTAAAAAAGCAGTGTGTGTGAGTGTAGATGTAGCAGGGGCAAAGCAGCCCGCGCCTGCTTCTGGTTCGGGTTGTTAGGGTTAAGGGACAAATAGACGCAAACTGACTTGTTAACAGTTTAAACTCCCCTATTTATTATTTATAAGTAACATAAAACATTAATAAACACATTAAAATGCTGTTGCAAGCAGTTGTAAGTGTTCATTTACGTTCATTTTCTGCAACATTAATCCCTTTTTGAGGCACCAATAGTTGGAGACTGGTGTTTCAATAGATAATATCTGGCAATAACATAGCTGTAAAAATACTAAAATGTCCTTAAATGTGCTTTTAATTACAGTAGTGTGTTGTAACCCAGTTGTTAAATGCCTACATACTGCTTTAAAAATGCTAAACAGGTGGACGCAGAGTGAATCATTGCTGCTTGTTGTCAAGAATTTAAGTCTATTTGTGGCAGAAAGGGAAGAAAAAAAATCAATGTGTGGACAAAACCAGTCTAATTGAAGTCTCTCTCATGGCGATGAGAATTTAACTCAGCATCTCTAATATGTCATTTGTAAAACAATCTAGGACGCCACAACCACAGAACCCAAACATCAGTATTTATGAGCATTTACTCACTAGTGTTGACTTTACAGCCTTTAATTCTGGTTGGTTTGTGTGTTTTGTGTGGTGTGAAGCATGCGGAAAGTAGCTAATTACTATTTAAGCTTGCACATATGGTGCGTTTTTATTTTTAAAAAAAACAACAAAAAAAACCTCTCCTGTGGTGCATGAATCGATGAAACCCAAGCAGCTGTGTACCTGTGCGGCCGTGAGGACACTCGCAGTAGAAAGAAGCCACGCGGTCGTGGCAGGTGGAGCCGTGGTGGCAGGCAGCGCTCGCGCAGTCGTCGATGTTGTCGCTGCAGTCGTCGCCCGTCCAGCCGTTGACGCAGACGCACTGGTAGCTGCCGAAGGTGTTGTGGCACGTGCCGCCGTTTTGGCAGGCGTTGGGCATCAGCTGGCACTCGTCCACGTCCTCCGTGCAGAGCTGACCTGTGGAAGGTAAATCGGTTTAGATCCTATAACTAGCGCCTTATATCCTCTGATGAAATATAAATACTGGAACATGGCTTTCTGAACCTGTGAATTCTGGTTTGCACTGGCAGTTGTAGGTGTTGACGCCGTCCACGCACGTCCCTCCATTCTGGCACTCGTGACCCGGACAGTCATCGATGTTGTGGTTGCAGTTTTTTCCTGTAAAACCTGAGAACAATAAAGAAAAAAAACAACACACTTCCATTAACTCTGAGCTTCATTGTGGGTTCGTGTGACGTTTCCAGCGATGCAGATTTTCTGTTTCTCATTTCTGCTGGTTTGAAAAGCATCAATCTCCCATTCACAACAACATGAAGCAACAGTTAAATGTGGTCAACTGCCTTTTCCTGCCCGAGAATGAAGGCAGCTGTACCCTTCTGAGGTTTGTGGGCAAACTCCTCGTGTAACAGCATCCACTCTGCCGTACGGTTACACAAGAACCAACCACCGGACTGTACAAGTGGCACGTTGGGCAACGCAAGATGCAAAGCAAAACCAGTCATAACGGCTGTTTCTTTCCATTTCTTTCGAAGGTTTGACTGTTTCCACTTGCCAATAAAATGTTGCTCAAGTTTTAAGTAAAATGTAAATCAACTACTGTACTTTCACTCTAAGACATTCAAGAAGAACTGACAAGATTTCATAAATTACCAAGTGCCTGTAACTCCATGACATCATCCACTGCTGCTTCACATTTAAGATGGCATTTGTTGGGTTTTTTTTAGACTACAGAAATGCAACAAGGATTCTCTATCCGGGCTCAAACTGGAGATGCTGCAGTTTCTTACATTTGATCTTTTTAGTTTTCTAAAGCATATGTTGTCCACATATATTAGACATTTATGGACTACTACTGCGTAGGCTGCTGTTTTGGGGAAAGATGTTGGAGAAATTTACCCATCATCCTCATGCGAAGTTGGCTGTTTATTCGTACTACGGCTGACTGACACAGAGTGTGAGTCTATGAAGGTAAGACGATCCTGAATGTTTGCAGAGTAAAACATTTTATACAGTTGGTAGGACAGTTGGGAGGGGACAGCATGTAAATACAGAAAGTAGCGGTGATCGGTTTGCATTCAGTGGTGATTAAAGGTGATTAAACCAAAGGGTCTGATGGGCAACAGAAGGTGATTGAGTAAGTGGTCTGGCAGACAACAAAAGGTGAGGGGATTATCCCTAACAACGGCAATGGAGTAATGAGGGAAGCTAGGGGTAGGGCTGTCCGTAGTGAAAGATGTGCTGCTTTCTTTATCAACGTAAAATGCAAAAGTCAAAGTTGAGAGAAAAAAAAAAAAATCGACTAATGTTAACATGTTTTCTGATTTATCCGAGCTGGAGACTGGAAGTTCCCAGTTGCCGCTGAATGCAGCGTTAGAGTGTTTGACCATTACATGCATGAAAATAACAAGGTAGCTGTTGCATGCAATTTGGTGGACTTCTAACTTACATGTTAACCCTCAAATATGCTTCCTTCCTCATTAAATATTCGCCAAAAATGTTCTTCTTTTTAAATTAGAAAGCCACAGTGTTTACATCCATGTTTGCAAACTTTCTTATTTCCCTGCAATTTGTGGAGTTTTACCACCAATTGTGGATGAGACGTTGTTCTATGACAATCCTCCTTACTTTAAGAAGTTACAGCATCAGTTAACTTCCGCAGCTATAAGCCGCTACTTTTTCAGACGCTTTGAACACTGTGGCTTAAACAATGATGCGGCTAATTTATGGATTTTTAAATTTTTTACGAATTTGCCTCGAGACGAAAGTGACATTGAGAGCGACAACAAAAGAGAGACTGAAGAAGTGACGAAGTAATTCTGAGGCTGTTCAGTTCTGACACTGAAGAAGACGACTTTAGTGGTTTTAGTGCGCAGGAGGAAAATGAAGATAGTGATCAATGACTTTTCCTGGTAGGCTGCTGTATTTTTATTTTTTCAACCAGCCATGTTACAGGCACTGTTCAGAAAAAAGCATTTACGTATTTGTGTATGTTACTGGTACGTATTTAATTAAAAGTTTTAAAAAATCTTTTTGTGTAAATATCTCATGGTACAACGTGGACACCTGCAGCTTATAGACAAGTGCAGCCTGTATATGTACACCTTTTTTTCTCTTTTTAAAATTTGCAGCTTAGATTCAGGTGAAAGTCTGAAAATTACAGTATCTGAAATGTTGCCTGTACAATATATCAAGAGAACCTATTTCCTTTTTTGAAGGAACAGAGAGTGTGATGGGACAAAAAGCTGCTACACAAACTTAATTTTTGGATTTGTCAGTGGGATCAGATGAAAAACAGATGAAGCAGTCAGTGTGTGTGTGGAGGTGACGGTGTGGTGGGCCGGACCGAGGTCCCAGTGAGCTCTGCTCCACTCCAGCATGTGAAAAGGATGTTGTCCTTTGACCACTTCCTTACGATAAGCGCCGATGCCTTCCTGCTCTGCCTCGTTCACACACTGACCACGCCGAAGCACAAACACACACACACACTGCATGTGCGCACACGGATGCACACAGGACACAACACGAGCAGGAACAGCCCTGCCTTGCATGACATCATTGCTTAAGCAGCAACCAGCAGCTCTGATATTTCAAAGTCATTTAAAGGCATTTAAACTGACCGGACTTTAATTCTAGAAGGTCACATGATTGACGTTGGTTCACAAATGAAGGAGATAGATCGACGTTCCACCTGTTTTACTGCTAAAGACATTTCTTCTTCTCTTCTTTATAGTAATAGTAATAATAATAATAATAATAATAATAATAATAATAATAAACTATATATAAGCTCAGACAATTAAGTTTTAAACCATCTTAAAAATATCTGAGCTCAGAAACTTTGTGACGGTGACGACAGGAGAAGTGGTCGGTGAGTCACGGTAGCTCTTCAAGCCTCTTTCTGCTTTTTCTATGTTGTGCTGTCTGCTTCCTGCTGGCATTTGGTCGTCAGGTTTGCTAACATTAGTTCAAACAGTAAAGTTTGAAGATAAAAACACTGGGGAGCAACAGTGCTCTGCAATGTTAAAGAAATATGTACAATTGTGAGACTCTGGCAGCCGGAGTACCAGAAGAAATATGTTAAAAAGCAGTTTAGTACTGTTTGAAAACTGCAAAAACAGAAAGAAAGGTAAATATTTGTAAAATAATGATACTTTTAACTGTTTTATATACTTTAAGACACTGTAATTTTATGGTACAGCATTAAATATCAAATTACTATGAATGAAAATACAGTATTTTGATGTGGATATTATGCACCATTTTGACCTGTTTTTTTTTTTTTTTCAGACGTGCATGTTTGTTTTTTTCCTGTAATTTTACTAGATGTTAACAGCAACCTAACAGCTGCCTCTAAGAGCTGCAAATCTAACTTCATCCATTTTGGACTCTCCTGCTGTTCGTTCCCTCAGCAGCACCAGATTGCAGCCCGTACAGTGAAATGATAAAGTGTTACAGCAGCACATCGCAGCGCTGACGTCCTGCAGTACAGAAGCTCTGACCTGGTACACATGAGCACTCGTAGCTGGTGTCTCCCTTCTGGATGCAGGTGCCTCCGTTGTGGCAGGGCGACGGGTTGCAGGGCAGGTAGCGGCTCTCGCAGTGCTTCCCCTGGTACTCCTGTGGACACTGACACCGGTAGCCGCCCACCTCGTTGATGCACACGCCGCCGTTTTTGCAGGGCGACGGGTTGGCGTCGCACTCGTTGACGTCCTGTTTGCAGGTCTTTCCGGAGAAGAAGGCCGTGCAGGAGCAGATGTACTGCGTGTCGATGGTGGAGCACTGGCCCCCGTTGGCACAAGGGTTTGAGGCACAGGGGTCGGCTTGATGGCACGTTTTACCTTCAGGGCAAAGGAGGAATTGTGCTCATGTCAAATCACATAAGTCTTATTTAAAAAATTTCCAAAAATTAGCCATTTGGAAAAACCAAATTCTATAAAAAACTACAAATTCTGCTTTTCTTGATAAAACCGTGAAGCTCTGAACTATGATGAACTGCAGGCTGTGCTGCAGATAGGAGACAAGTGACTTTTTGTTCCCCACTCAGCTCTACAGAAACAGATTTCCCCACTTTTCTGGGTTAATAATCTCAGAGTAACGTAACTGTCACAAACTTAAAACAACAAAACTATCTAGCAATTCACAAGAGAAACAACTGCTTCAACCTGTTTCTCCCTTTCCTGTTAATCACCTTAGATGCACTTTACAACAAACTCCCAAGTCAGAATCCACTGAGCTGTGTTACCTGACCATCCAGGTGGGCAGCGGCACTTGAACGCCACCAGTCCGTCAGGCTCACAGGTGCCTCCGTTGCGACACGGCCAGCTGATGCAGGCGCCGTGGATGGGCGTCATGCAACGGCGGTCGATGTAGCCGGCTTTGCAGGTGCAGCTGAAGTCCACCGTGTTCCCCTTGGAGACGGCCCGGCACGTGCCCCCGTTCATGCATGGCAGGTTGGTGCAGGGGTCATGAAACTGGCACCTGCTGCCTAAGTATCCGTCCCGGCACCTGGAGAAAGAAAGAAAGAAAGAAAGAGAAAGAGAAAGAAAGAGCGAGTGGTCAGCAGCAGGTCATTAAAAACTATTGTGTTCCTTTTGACAGTTGTACATTTAACACTTTGAACTCCGTGCAGTTTCTAGGCGTCTTTTTGTTCCGTAAGTCCTGTACGTCTATTGAAACAGTACAACCACAGCTACAACCAATGTCATTAGTCACATAAACAGAATAACAAAAGTTAAATTTCATTATTTAGTCAACATGTACAAACATATTTTTAAGTTCCCTCAGGTGTTGCTGAAAAGAGTGTGACTCCAAATACTACAGGTATTCTACCACTCACATTTTCAATGAGTTATCATGTTTATCTGACCTGATCTGTGGAAACACTGGCTGCAGTTCAACCCAGTTCAGCCAAACAGTCCCTGAATATTCATAATGCAATTGTTGGTTGCAAGTGAGTTGGTTATGGCTTAACAGTTGTGTTGAGGAGTGCGGGATTTTTAGTTTTTTATAGAATTTCATTAGAGCAAATGGTTTATTTTTGGTAATTTACAAAAAAAAAAAAAAGAGAGAGACAAAACAACATGATTTTGATGAAATATCACAATTCTAAGTGTAGATTTGGTTTTGTTTTGTCACAGATGAGTAGTTCAAGAACCTTTGGAACATTAAAAATTCGACAAATCTAACCAGTTCTAACGTTTCTGGTTTGACAGTTGGTGTGATGTTGGTCATTTTTGAAGATAACATTGCTTTAAAGTCTGCTGGCAGGTTTATGATTTAACAATACAGATATTTTTAAAAATGTATGTTCATTCTGTGGGATTACATTTTGTAGGTTTGTTGGGATTAATTTTAATCAAAATGTTCTTCTGGAAACACATTTCAATCAGAAAGATTAGAAAAATTGATCCTAATTTATGACAACTCAGAAGATTCTGCTTACCTAAAGATGACGAAGAGCCACCGTTATATCTTTGATTCCAACATTTCACTAATGACCGAATAAAAACATTCTGTCCTCCAGATGTATTGGCCAACTAATAAATGTCCACTCTTTATTTATTTCCCTCATTTAGCATTTGCATCACAAAGACTGGGACCAGTCAAAGGGAATTTCCAAACTGTTTTTATCCGTCCAGTCAAGAGTTCACGAGTCTAATACAACACTCTGGACTAGCAAAGGTCCCTCTTTTGTGCACTACTGTGCTTATAAATCAGCTTCTTTGGGGAATAGCCTTTACCAATACAACCAACTATCCATTTGTCCTGCTTGGGTGTTTTTTTGTTTTTTTACAACGCAGCAACACGGCCATGAGAAACTATGCTTTAAACGGGACATTCGTCTTTCCACCGTCACCCCCTGTGAACAATGTGTTCGAGGCTGTAAACCAGAGGGGGGAGGAGGGGGACAAACTCCTGTGATGTTTCTCACAGGTTGTGCCTGAGTCATAAACGCCGCTCGGACCCCAGCGAGCCAGTTCCCAGAGATCACAGAGACACATTCACACATTTACAATTACAATGAGTGTAGCTGAAGGCTTGTCCCCTGAGGATACGCCCGGCTCGACAAAGAGGCCACACACACGGAGCACGAACACACACACACAGGCAGGAAGATCATACTCAGGAGCTGTTCACTGTTGCATCCATGTCCACACGCTGTAATGTAGGTGAAGGGCAAGAAAGTCAAGACTCTACAGTTTCACAGCTAGATCTGAAATATTAACCACTCTGAACCCCAAAACCCGGGTTTGAAAGACATTTTGTCCTGAATAAATCTGTGAATTACATCATTCATCAGCGCTAGAATCTGTAAAAACACTGAGAACTACTGGATTTTCGGCTTTCCAATGGTCTTGATGTGTCAATCTCAAAGTCAAAGCCTGAAAATCACTTTATTCTGTATCTCGTTTAAAAATTAGCACTTTGCTCCAATCAGATTCTGTGAAAAAAAACCCTAAAAATTCTGCACTCCTTGTTGCAACCGTGACGCTATGACAGACCCAAGTGTGATCAACAGTCATATGATAACATTTTTGTGACTTTTCAAAATGTTAATCAGACTTTTCGACTGAACTCGGCTGAACTGTAGGCTGTGTTCATACAGAGCAGACAGGAGACAAGTATGGGAGCTGATTAGAAATGCAAGCAGTGATTTATCTATAGAATGTAGAGCTACCTTTAGCTTTCACGTGAGAGCATCTAGAAAAAAAGTGAGGATGATGACGATAGTGTTTTTCAATTTTTGTAAAATAAATATTCAGATCAACTCAACTTCTACTGTTTTTTTTTTTGTTTTTTTTTTAAAATATAATTTATAGTGATATAACTTTATTATACTGACAAGACATTTTTCAGTTCTCTGTACTTTCCATAGAGGTGCAGGACTAAATAATATTGAAAAATGAGCGGTGAGAAAAAAGGAAGCGCGAGCAAAAAAAAAAAACACCAGAAGCAACTTGGGGTTCCCTGACTGAGTGGATTCATTTTATTGAAAAGTTGAACAATTCTTTCTTTCAGCTTCTTTGTATGACGATATGCGTTTTTTTATTTAGTGTAGATTTAAATTGAAGCATCTGTGTTTGGCTAAAAGTCTAAAAACTCCAACATTCGGACCTTCTTTCACACATGCACCTGGGCAGTATTTGGCAACCTGACCAAAGCGATGCCCACTAGACACCTCTGCTTGCAACATTTTTCAAAATTATGCTTGAAATCTGTAAAAACCTGATTACAGAAGCAACCTCCCCTGCAAGTCTGACCACACATTCATTCCCACCTCTTCAGTTCTGCATGTACTACAGACACATTTCAGTCAGTACCACATTCAGCCCTTTCGGCGGCTCTATTTGACACCAGCGCCGAGCACCTCACTCAGACCTGCTCCATTAGAACACATTCACATATTCATCTCCCTCAAGAGATCCAGCGCTGCTGTCAACAACACTGGGTGGTCAGAGAGGCTCGGTCATTACAAAAACAAAGCATCTCCTCAAAAAGCACCGGAGACAAAAACAAAGAAGAAAGACATCGGCGGTATTTGGAATTCTTGCTCCTAATCCGGCCTTTCTCCAAAAAGTTGAGACACGAGAAAAGCGGCCGTCATGGCACCCTTCAGCAGCTCTCAGGGCTAAAATGTGCTCACTTTGACCCTTTTGTCAGCACTCATTCATCCCGAGGACAAGGCGGCATCTATGCCACGGCGTTTGAGCTGCGAGCCAACATTATGGCGACTTCAAAGCGCCGTGCCACTACCTCGGCGCTCGTTATTCTTTCCTCCCCGGAGAGGATTTGCTCGAGCATCAGACAAGGGATGGGCAGGGGATGAAACGGAGGAAGCAGCGGAGAAACCTCCGAGAAACATGAAAGATTTCTGGAGAATGAATTCCTGTGCAGAGGAAAATTACACAGGGAACGTCTGCGAGTCCAAAAATGTTTGGCTTTGTTGTTATTTTTTGGAGAGTTTGCACAGAATCTGGTCATGTTTTACTCACAATATTGCACATAAAACATCCTGCATCGACATCAAAGCGGCCTTCCCACGACATTCAAACCCGAGTCACTCTGAAATACCTGAGCAGAGCCAGCGAGTCTGTTGGCCCCGAGGGGCTGGCAGCACCGAGTCCCCAAACATTCCCAGGACGCCCAGCATGTATGCATGTGTGTGTGGATGCGGGGGCCGAGCTGTGGCCCCTCTGGAGGGGGACAGGCGTGTGTTTAGACAGGGTCTCCCTCTCAGGGGATTACGCAGCCTTAGGACTGTGGCAAGCAAAAGAAAACATCACATGCTAGGCTGCCTGCTGCATAAACAGTAGCAGTGAGCGGTGGCATGTGGCCACGTCGAGAGCGGAGACACCGAGAAATCGTCTCCACATCATTTACCCTCAGAGTTTAAGCAGCATTTGCAAAATTTTTGAAATTTGTGTTTGTGCTAACCTAAAATGCAAAAAAGCAACTGCTGGCAAGGAACACCAGAAATTCGAAAAAGTGTTGAAATATTGCAAAAAGGTAAATGCAACTAGAAACAGGATAAAAAAAGGATGATGTGCAGAAATCGCGTGGCTTTGACGTCTTTTATGGTTTGTTTTAGGTGCCAACCAATATGTTTTTTTCAATTCCTATACTGGTATCAAATATTAGTAATCAAGGAGACCAACAACCGATATTTAGAACCATTGACTGTTTTTATTTAATCTGTAAAAACCAGCTGACTAGAAACACAGAAAATTCTAAAAAAAGTAAAATAAAATTGCAAATAAGTTGCGAAGCTTGGAGTGCAATGGACACAACTTAAATGCTGACATGCAGAAATCGCGTGACCTTAATGTCTCCTAAACTACTGACGTCAAAATGAAACTCTTCCAAAAGTAAATAGCTGCTTTAATAGTCATTACAACTCTCAGTTTCCACTGTCCAGCGTCACCAAGCTCTCCAAAGTGTTAATACATTTGTTTGTTACGTCTGTTTTAGATGAAGTTGTATTTTGCAGATCGTCTGAAATATTAGGGTAAAATTTAGGATACACTTAGATAGATAGATAGATAGATAGATAGATAGATAGATAGATAGATAGATAGATAGATAGANACTGTGTGGGAGGAAGCCGGAGAACCCGGAGAGAACCCACGCTGCACGGGGAGAACATGCAAACTCCACGCAGAAAGATTCCGGTGCCCCCACGGACGCGAACCGGCAACCTTCTTGCTGCGAGGCAACAGTGCTACCAACTGCGCCACCTTGCAGCCCATATTTAGAACCATTAGCTTTATTTATTTAATCTGTAAAAACCAGCTGACTGGAAACACATAAAATTCTAAAAAAAATAAAATAAAATTGCAAATAAGTTGTGAAGCTTGGAGTGCAATGGACACAACTTCAACGAATAAATGCTGACATGCAGAAAATCGCGTAAACTTAAACTAGTGATGTCAAAATGAAACTCTTCCAAAAGCAAATAGCTGCTTTCATAGTCATTACAACTCTCAGTTTCCACTGTCCAGCATCACCAAGCTCTCCAAAGTGTTAATACATTTGTTTGTTACGTCTGTTTTAGATGACGTTGTGTTTTGTATTTTGCCGGTCGTCTGAAATATTTGGGTAAAATTTAGGATACACTCAGATAGAGTAAACGTGAAGTTATTAAACCCAGAAATTGTACATTTTCCAATAAATGGCTTTAAATTTTGCAACGTATGGCACCATCATGACACCCTTCATTTGGACAAGAAAAAAAAATCCTAAAAAAGATGATTTTGATGTTTGGGGTTTCATTTACAAAGCATAAAAACAGTTCCGCTCATTAAATGCACAGATTTCTGTCCCATACGGTAACACAGACTCGCTGCTTTTATTATACGTGGAGCAATCATGAATACTGTCTTGTGTCACTCATTCTGCGCCAAGAAAAATCCTGGATAGCAAGTATAGGTTTAATCTGTCCAAACATTGTAGCGAGCTTTGATTACGGGTCTGAAAGGCATCGATTTACCAGAACGCTCACGTCGATGAACTCTGTCACGTATTGTTTTTGCATACAATCCAGATTTAATGAGATGTCGACTTTGTAACTCAATATTTTTTTGCCTTATTACTCGAGCGAAGCTGTTCTGTTGGCAGCTCCGCAGGCTGCTGTTGGTCCAAATGGCACTGAGGGGCAACACATGAGAAGCTTCAGCATCCAGATGTGAGTCACACACAGCGCTCAGGATCAATACGGGCCTCGAGGATCGACCGGTCCAAAATAAAAATCACAGCTTCTTCATCATCTTCTGGAAGTAATTTCTCGATCGGTGCTCAGGATTGATTGAAAGCAGCTGAAATCTCGTCAGGTTGGCTTTTAAATAAGAGTTTTACAGACACTAATTACTTTATTTTATTCACCTACTTTACTATTTTTAAGGAGTTAAATTGTATTTTACTTTATTTCCATGATTTATGTTTTTCAATGAGTCTAGTTTTAATGTCACTCTGTTAGTTTGTGTATAGTTTGCAGCTCTTCAGGCATCTGCAAAGCTTTAACCTACAGCATATGGAAGCATGAAGTTTGATTGATTGATTGATTGATCGATCGATTGATAACCTGAGTTGAGGGATTGAAATCTGCACAGTCTCACCAACAAAATGTGCAACTGCCAAAACACAAAAAGTGTTATTGTCAGAAAACAACAGGAGTTTTGTGTTTAGTGTTTGTAGGGGTGTAATTTTACCCCAAACCGTGGTTTTTATCTTTATTTTTTTCCCCTAAATCTAATCAAGTAGTTTTGGTGCCTAAACATCAGCAAGTATTTATGTTGCATGAATGAAAAACAGCCACAAAAAAATGTGAGAAAACAGTAGAAGAAAATGAACATAAGCGGCCACTACAATGAGTTTAAACAGGTGTGTGTTTTAACCCTGTTTTTACTCTCTGCACACCGAGCAGTCTCTGGGTGGTTCTGCTGCCGTGACTTTTTTACTCACAGCACAACCATGGGTAAAAGTAGAGAGAACTCAGAAGTTTTTATAAAAGTTTTAATGCCATCAATAACAAAAAAAAAAAAATAGAAAAGATGAAAAAACATTTCATTTCTTTGTTAATTTTACAGGCAACGTGTACAACACTTTGGTGCTACCAGTGCTGGACATACAGTGACTATATAAACTACAGACATTTTAGTTCTTTTACTTGCTTTTAATCAGTTCTAATTGGTTCTTGTCTCCTATTCGCTCCGTGTAAACACTGCCTGCAGTTCAGCCTCGCCCCACATTTTTTATTTACCAAGTAAATGTTCCCAGTTGAGTGACGAATGGCTTCACAGCTGCGCAGAGGAGTGACGATTTTTTGTTTTTGTTTTTCACAGATCGTGCAAAAGTTTTGGGTTTTTTTTGGCTCATTTTTAAAATAAAGTGATCTTGATGAAATATCAGTTTTCAAACTTACATTTGGTCAAGTTTCCCAATGAAACAGTGTATCGCAAAGGAGCAGTTAAAAGGACGGTCTGGAAGTTGAAAATCTGATTAATGGTGTCATTTTGGCGATTTAAAAATAAAATAAATAGCATGTCTTCCCAGCAGGTAGGGTTCAGAACACAATTAAAAGTAATTTCAGTGGCTAAACTTTACCACATATTTCTGTTGCATAAATAACAACCAGACCCAAAAAATGACCCCACATTTTTGGTCAGGTGACTCGTAGTTGAGCTACAGAAGCTGGTTGAAGGTTTGTTTTGGGTAAATTTTAGTTTTGTCAAAGTTAATTTTGACAAAATGTCACAATTTTAAGCTTGGATTTGGTCACAGTTGGTCCTGAAGGAACAGCATGTCACACATGAGGAGTTCAAGGACCGTCTGAAAGTTGAAATTGTGACAATTTTTTGTGTCTTCACAGTTTCTGGTTCTGGTAAATTAATTTAAGTAATTTTGGTGATTAAAAAAAATACAAAACAAAACACAATGTGTTTAAAATCCAACATCGAACCACAATCTTTTCCTAAATCTTAACCAATTAGCTTTTACATAAGCAAGTATTTCTGTTGCATAAATAAGCACTTGAGTCACTAATTACTTTGATTATATAAAAACTTGTTTGGAAAGTGTGTATTTATGGGCCTTTTTTTTTCTTTTTTTTGTTAATAAAGTGATTCTGACGAAATGCAACGAATTTGAGCTTAAATTTGGACAGACTAGTTCCTGGACTGTCGAAAAGTTGAAAATCCGATAGTTCACTATGTGTTTACAGTTTGTGACTCTTTGAAATGGTGTAACTTTGGTGACACAGAACCTGAACCAGCGTCTCCTGGGTGACAGCACTGCCACCCATCTGATTCATCTGCAGACATCTAACGTATCTCACAAGCAGCACTTCATCTGTGCTGCAGTTCCACAATATGACCAAATTCCTCCACATAATTCCTGAGCATCTCTCCGGAGGACAGTAGAGGCATGTGAGTGGAGGGGGAGGAGGGGGCTGGGGGCAGATAGCAGCACATCGGGCTGCTAGAAGGCCCGTCCGGCTAAGCCCCAGCGGTGGCGGGTGCTGAGGTCGTGAGGCGCCACACGAGCTTCGCTGGAAAAAGGGCCGCAGGGAGCAGGTGCGCATGTTAATGAGGAGACGGCAGCTGCTGCCCCGGGCCGGTCGCCCCCTCGCCTCCCCTCCTCTACGTCTCCCCCGTATCCCCACCGCCACTCCTGCCTCCTTCCTCTCCGTGGCACCCCATCCTACTACTGTCCTCGAGTCTGGAGGGAGGCGAGCACCCCGCGCTGCAAAAAAACAACTTATTAACTCACAAATGAGCTGTTTTAGAGTGTTGTTCATCTTAATACAGTCGAGTTAAAGGTGCATTCCGTAAAAATATGGCAGCTGGTGTGTGTTTTTCACACTTCTAACATCTGAAGTTGGATATTTTTTGCAGCGTTGCGATCTGAATGGAGACCCCCCCGCCCGCCTTCCTCTAAATACTTGAGGAGCGAGCGAGGAAGAGAAAGGACAGGGAGAGAGAGAGCGAAGGATGAGTGGGTCCATTGTTTTTCCTCCCCATTCAGAGCTGACCACAGGCCGGGCGTATTCAGCTGTTACACCTCCTCTTTCCTCCTCCCCCCAAAAAAAATCTCTCCCCGCATCTTCCTTCATTATATACGGCTCATTCCTGAACTGTCCCCCCCCTTTTTTATTTCTGATTTCACTTCCTCGGTTCAAAGCCGTACAGTTGCTGGCATCCACTTCCCTCCAAAACCTCCCCATTCGCCCCACTTCTCCTCCTCCTGCTCTCCATAAACCGCCTCCTTTTTCAATTGTAAGACACCACATTTAGATTTATAAAATCTCAGCCGACTGCTACCCGAAAAACCTTTTCTCCTCCAAAATCACTCCAAGCTGCGACTTTTTAGCGGTCGGCGACGTTGGAGGCCGAGCGCAAGCCAAAGAAAAGCTTGAAATCCAAAACACACACACGAGCAGAGGGACAAACAAAGGGAGAGGAAAGGAAACTGGTTCGGTTGGGTTTTTAAGGAGAGGAAGGCAGAGAAAGAAGGCTGCTGGCTGAGGAGGAATCTCGGTGTCTCCTGTCCGGATTTTTAACCTCAATAAGGGACACGCTGGCAGCTTCACTTTATGGTTTTCTGCAAAAAAAAACGTGCACCAGCTTTGAAACCGGTGCAAAAAAACAGCCCAGCGTCTCGCACCGAGGCCCAAAAGGCAAACAGACGGAGCCTTACCTCGGAGCACGTGGACCCTACTGTCCAAACACACTCGGGCTGAGGTGCTAGAAGCAAGTCGACCGTAGCACACGCTAGGCAAAGAATGCTAACAGTTTGCTCTTTAACTTGGCGAGAGCCTGTCAAATACACGCTCAGCACAAAGCAAGCTTTTTACGGGCGCAACTGCCCCGATAAGGGCCCGAAACGGCAAGACAAAAGATATTCAACGAATCTTTTATGGAGTCTTGGCTGCGTTCAAAACAAACAGAGCCAAGCAGCTGCTCCAACAAGAGAAATGTGCCGGCGTGGAGGGCGGGACGATCTCGACGGCAGCAGGTAAACTGGGGCTGCTGGAAAGGTAAATAAAGAAGGCATGAAAAGAGGGGCACAAATCAGACGCTGAGCAAATATCAGGTGTTTGGGACGTATCGTATAACCGCAGGACAGCAGTGGAATTATCTCCAGCGGTAAGGCCGATACTGTTATTATCCTTTCTGTCATCCCTGCCCCAGTAGCCCTCATTGTTCTCCTCGGCGCTCACTTCTGGGGCCGTCTCTTCTTCAATTGCCGCCGCAGTAGCCCGTGGCAACAGGTCCGCGCCGCCGATGGGATGCATAACAGCGCCGGGCGGCGGCTCGAGCCTGCAGCAGATGTTGTGGTGACATCTGACCCTTGGCCAGGCGTCACTCTAAAGGGGGTTTTCCTCAATGTCGAGCCAATCTGCCATCTGCCATCTTTTTTTTTTTTTCCTGAGGTCACACACAGATGGGGACGTGTAATATGTAGGCTGCACATGTGCACTGTATACAAATAAAAAAAAGCCAGAGTGGGCGCACAGATTTTGGCAGCTGTATGACTCCCACTTTGGATGCTTTTTAAGGAGCTTATTGAATTAGGTTGTGCATTTATTCAATTATTGTGTCGTGTAAAGCTCTGTGAGACGCGGGGTCGGTGTCTGGTTGCATTTCTGTAAACAACATAATTGGGAATATTTCAGGGTAATACTTTGTTTTTTCCAGGTTTCAGCAAAGTATGACCCATTTTACACTGTTAGCTAAAGGGAAAGTCCGACGTAGGTTTTCGCATTAGTCATAAATTTTTTTGATTATGACTGCCGTGACTATAGTAACTACTATGATCACACAGCTGTTTTTTGTTTTTTGTTTTTAACAAGTGTTCAGGTCATAAATAAAGTTGTAAACAGATTTTCTGGGAGGAAAAAAAACACTTAGATACTGATAACGACTGTTGCACAGGCACAACTATTATTCCTATGAGCTCTCGATTATTGATAAGATAAATGAAAATGCAAGTCACAATCTTCTAAAGTGATGTTTTTAAAAACAGTTCATGACGACATAAGATGCAGAAAAGTGAGAAGCTAAAAGTAAGAATCACTTGGCACTTGAATATCATAATAATTGGTCCATATTTTTTTAGATGGTAAAACTAAATACAAACACAGGGAATATAGACTGAGAGAGAGTCATCAAATGTCCTGGCGACACTAAACCCAGTTTTGCTGGTAACATATAGCCCAGTGTGGCACTTCTACAAGATAAAACCACAGTCTGGGTGCAGATTTTACCATTTAATTCTGTTTTTATCTTCCAAATAGGTTCAAGTAACCTGGAGTTTTTTTTAACACTGGTGTGGTTGCCTGAACCCTGTGCATCATGCATTGAGATTTTAGCAATAGCACTGTTTTTATGTAATTGCCAAGAAAATTTGAAGAGAACTTTTGAAATAAAAGCAAAAAAAAAAATCGAATTAGGCGTGTTTTCATGAAATGCTTTGGCGCAAACAAACTACGCTGAGTTGTTTTGACAGAAGGTGGTGGTACAGGCTGTGCTTCGCATGGCTGTAATTGAGGAAGAAACCGCCCAGAAGAAAAAGAAAAAAGCAAAACTTGGGCCGACTACAGAGAAAACTGGAGAAAAGTCTTCACATTGAAAATATTTTTACATGTCAGATAGCATTGACTATGCAGAGAAGAAGCAGGAACAGCTGATTGAATTATTATTATTATTATTATTATTAATATTATTATTATTATTATTATTGTTATTATTATTGCTGAAATAAGGAGTTTCCCTCCTATGTGAATCACAAACTTTTTTTTTTTTTTTTTACATTTTTAAAATTTGGGGTTTTGTGTTTGTTTGTGCCACTTCCATTCACTTTATCTATTGCAATACATCAACATGTGCATAAAATAGTTTATTGATGCATAGCCAAGCTTTCAGATCTTGGATTGGACGGTAACTTGTGGTTTCATGTCACTGTTTTTTCTCAGGTGTCTCCTTGAGGAGCTTTCAGCCGGGAGTCAGACTGTGTTAGTGGAGCATGTTTGTACCTCTGACTCCCCCTTCCCACCACCCCATCTCATTTCCTGGCCGTTTGGTTCTGTGCCGGGGCTAAGTCCCTTTTATTCTTGTCTGATCTGTTTTAAAAGCATTGCCCAAGGGGGGACCTCTCTCTCTCCACACTTCCCTCCCTCTCTCTCTTGTCTTTTTCCCAGCGGCTAACCACAGTGACAACTCTGCCGTCACTTGTGGGGGGAAAATCAGCACCAGAATGTATGCCTAAATTGAAATAAAAATAGCCCCGATCGCTAAAACCAAACCTGGCACAAAAAAAGAAAAGAAAAACCCAGAGGCTGTTGTTTGTTGTGGAACTGAAAACCAAACCGAATCCCGACTGGGTTGCAGAAATTACAGGGGAAAACGCTCCACCTCTTGCCCTCTCCTTACATCCATCCTCGTGTTCCTTCCTCTCTAATCGTACAGGAGAGCTGACCTGCTCGCCCACATCTGGCAGCCTTCATTAGAGACCCTGTTTATTTGGGAGCCTTACGGACGCGGCCCATGGGAAAGAAAACCAGCTCGCCCTCATCCAGTGTGTCTGGAGAGTCATAGCAGCTCTAATGACTTCTGCCACTGCCTACTTTACGAGGCTGGGAACCACTTAAAGGCTTCACGGGTGTCTGAAGGTGCAGCTGACAGTGCAACCGGACCCTCAGGTTGTTACTGTGCATGTCGGCTGCAGGGTTTGAAACAGAGCAGGAAAAAACAATGTCCCATCATTACATCCTGGATGCATTAAAACAACTTTAAAGCAAACCAAAAAAAAAAAAGAAAAAAAAAAGCGTTCTGCACTGTTGTTCAAAAGTAAAGACATCTGCATGTTGCTGCTGTAAATAGATCTGCTGAGTCTCTTGTTAGCACCATTTTCAGCCCTTGTTCCTACATTGTACATGGAAAGCAGTCGATATATTAATAGCCCCAGAGCTGTCAACGGGATAAGTTAAGAGCGAGACTCACCACCAAAAATACTTCAAATATAAGCTGCAGCCTTAAGTGCAGGTTTTGAAAATGAAAAGCAGTCTACAACTATTTTTTTTTTTAGATTTTATTTGTTTCCATTATAGGAACTGGGCACCAGTGGCATAGTTATGAATGGGAGAAAAAAGTTATTATCTGTTTCTGTTATGTAAGTATGTACTGAAAAATATGACAGATTTGTTTTAATAGTTTAAATAGCATGATGATTCTCAGGCATGTTTAGAAGTCACATGGAGCATCTTTCTTTTATTTTTATTTATAAATGGATGCACGGACATTTATTTGTAGAGATAATGATGTCTTCAGGAGGTTTAGGCACACAGAATGAAGTTCATGTGGAAGTGGCTTAAACCTGCAATCTCTCCAACGACCACCAAGGGGCGACTCCACTGGCACATGTCTATGAGAAAAGTGTGTCTACTTCTAACTCGATTTGTTACCAAAGTAAACCTTTTCCCAATGAGTTTATGGTCTCGATCACTTGCTGTAGGCCTACTTCAACACAGCACAACGTTTTCTTTGTAAATTTTTGGCCAAATTTGAGGAAAATAGACGATAAAGCAGGGTGTGTTTCAAGCGTGGCGACCTTGTGACCTGCAAGTCGCTACTCTACAACTGTGCATAGTGTTGTTTAATTTCTACTGTGTGTGTCCAGTTCCAAGATAGCGAACATTCAAGGACTTACTGTGGCTACATTCATCTTTCGTATGCAGATTACATTTAGGTCACATTATCTAATATTAAAAACATCATACTGTGTGTTAAGAGTTCAGCAAGGACTCCAAGAATGAGCATGATTTCACCTTAAACAGTGTCTTTGCATCACACCTCTCCTTGCACACCTTCTTTCAGCCCTCCTGTGTCCAAACAGTTTAAAACGCACGGGATGAGCGTCCAATATTAATATACTTGTAGTATTCACAGTTTACACAGTATGACTCACTGTGCTTCTTGCATAAAGCAGTGACCGCCTACAAAAAAACGATTTAAGGGTATTAACCACTCACATCCAGTCCTGCATCTGGGCTTGTACAGACATGTGCTGGAGTTTGTAACCTCTGAGGAAACTTTCATTTTTCCCTCCACCGTGTAACAGACACCCTGATCGGTATCAGTCCTGCGATCTGCGCTGCTGTTTAACTGAACAAACTGCTGCATCGCGCTACAAAAGGCATCACTCTCCAATCTCCCAAATATCCTGTGAGTGAGTTTGTCTCGGGCAGCGAGAGTGACTGAGAGCTAAAAGCACACCTGGCAGACAAAAGTCGACTCGCTGTTTCTGTGTGGAGCTGAATGGGCAAAACCACAAGTAATCATGGGTATTATGGAGCACGCCGCTGTGTGGGTGAGTGCACGTCCCTCTTAGTTGTTATACTATAACCCACAGACAGGTGGTCTGGCTGAAAGAACATAAAAGAAATGAGGAAGTGTGGTCTGGAGTAAGCACAGCGTCTTTGTCTCAACACACACACACATGCTGACTGTCCGTCCTCGTAGCCTGCGATCAAAGTTTATGTGATTTGTCTTGGCATATGCCAAACAGGGAGGCTCGAATATCACTAATCCCCGGCGCTGAGGTTCCCCACCACCAAGTCGCTTCATTCAGCCAGAAGTCTCCTCTCACCAGGCGGACTCTCGCCAAAGGGAACCCAACACTGGCGGCGGCGGCCATATAAAAGCCTCGCGCTATGTGCTTCTCGTTGTGTGATGATATGATCAGATACGGCACCTTTTCTTCCCTCGGGCCACTCCGAGGCTGTTTCCTGACTCTGAATAGAGGTGCGGGGGGGAGAGAGGAGAGCGTGCGGGGGAGGTTAAGATAGACTCATCTGACCGGAGCTAACAGAGGTGCCATTGAAGAATGCCCAGAACCGGAGAGACAAGGGCTCACTTTCATTGAGGTGGATGTATACTGTAGCAGTCGCACATACCAGCAGGGAATTAATGACTGCCGGTTATCTGAGGCAACGATCACTGGAGCTCTCAAATCAGCGGCACTGAACTTCTCACATTTTCAGACCCTAAACGGCTGCCGTTCAACCCTGAAATCCCAAATAGTTCTCACATTTAAGCATCAAGATCAGCACATATGAATGCAAGCGCAGGTGTGTCGGCCATGTTTAATGGAGGTGAATCACACTAAGTCAGCTTTGAGGCTTGGAGAAGACTTCAAAAAGCTCATTTTCAGAGGTGGAAAAGGCCAATTTAGTGATGATTTTCAACACTTTTCATCCACGTTAGTGTAAGGGTTTAGCATTTTGGGAAATAGCACTTTATTTATTGATTGATTCCTTTTTGATTGATCGATTAGTTGCTTTATCTTGAAACATGCTCATCATTATTCCCCAAAGTCCCAAAGCACATCCTCAAATGTCTTGTTTTGTCCACAACCTAAAGACATTTACTTTAGTACTACAGTTGAAACCATAAAACATCCAAATTTGCAAAGCACAAAACTGAGATTTAGACTTTTTTTACTGAAAAAACTACTAAAACTGATTCGATTATCAAACTCTTTGGTGATTAGTTTAATGGCCGACTACTAATCGATTCAATTAATCGTTGTGGCTCTACAACTGCCGGATAAAGACCATCTGACGCAAGAGAGCGCTGCAAATGAACCTCGAGATACTATATACATAATCAAGAGTCAAGCAAAGCCACAGACACTCAGGAATCCGAGGCTCAAGGTTTTATGTGCAGCAGGATCAGAACCAGCTCATTTGCTTCGGTTTGCAAATCGAGTTAGTTATGCGGTATCCGTCCAAACTGGCCTCATCCATAAAACCTCCCGTCCTTCATCTGCCACGCAAACCTAAATCCTAAAAACGCCTCATCTGATCACCCTGCTATCATCAGCCTGTCAAAGCCCAGTGGCATTTGTTTCACCGCTTTGACTAACTAATGATGAAGGTATGTGATCTCTCAGCGGCGTCCTTCCTCGCTGTCTCTCATCTCTCTGGGCCTCTGCTGCTTTGATTCTGGCCATTGTGCCACTGGAATATGTGAGTTATTCTTCCTGCTCTGGACTGGCTCGGCTCTCTCTCTCTCTCTCGCCGGCTCTCCGGCTGCTGCCAAGCCTCTACAGTAAATGAGAGGCCTCCTCCAGGCTCTCTGGAGATAAACTTCAGTCAGGATGTCATTGGGCCGGGCCAGATACGAGGAGGAGATGGTATTTATGGTATGGCACGTCAAGTAGGCATCTCTGACAGACTATATAAAACTGAAGAATCCGCTGCCACTTGCGTGACCTCGGCATAACACTTGAGTTCGAGAGCGGCGGCTGTCTGATTGAGGTGAAACCAAATCGTAATTCTGTCAAGAAGAAAGAGAAACTCAGAGGGGGGGGAAAAAAAGTCCTAACTGCCTGCTTTCATTAGGAAACGCTAACATATTGTGGAAATTCATCCGTCACCGGGTCAAGCAGGATATTGTAAACAGATAACTGTTGAAAAGTAGTCCATCGGTCAAATAATGCACTCGACACTGTCAGACCTTTAACACCTTTCCTCCACGCCAAGCTTCAAACAGGATCCACCTGGTTGTGATTATTTCTCGCTGTTCCTGTCCCGGTGATGCCAGCTGCGCCGCTTTACAAGAGTTGCGCTGCGTCAATGCACTTAGCGTGGAAGTCATTGATCTTGAAGTACGTTTTGCAGGAAGTTTTACGTAAAAGAGTGACGTTAGTAGACCTTTCTCTGGGTTTAGGAGCTGCAGGGTGGAGATACAAGCGGGTTTGTTAACCTCTGAAACGGCTTCGCTTTGAAGATCAGTTTACGGGTAAATTAACCCAGTTGAGTTGTTAATGTGTTTTATGGTTCTGGAGGAGATGAAGAAAACAACTCTGGTCGTGTCATCGTGGTTGTCTCGACTCTACTTAGTGGAAAATGATGTGTCAGAAAGAGCGCAGGGTGTGAGAAAGAGTCGAAAATGAAGCAGCGCTATTGGTCGTAGGGCTGGGATGTGGGAAGCTGTCACTGGGATATTTTCTTCTTCGGTGATTTGCAAAAAAAAAAAAACAGGAATTTTCACCAGATGACTTGAATAACTGCATCTGTGGTGACTTTGTGGTGCTTAAAAATGGTAAAACTGCTTAAATGGTCAAACAAATTGCATTGTGTGGTGGCAACAATTACAAGAACACTTCAGACAGAAACCTCGTTTTTGGTCGTCTTTTCTGCAGCTGAAATACTTCCACACGACTGACGCTGCATTTCTTTTTTGCAACCAAATCTTCCCCGTCAGTGTTTTTCTCCCGTTCCTCGCTCATTTTGCTGTGCACATGTGGAACCTTCGCGCCAACAAACTTCGTGTCTTGTGAATATGAAGTCTGAAAAAGAAACTCAGTGTACCCGAGAACCCTTAAATCAGACTAAATGATGTTATAAACAGACTTCTCTTGTAGATTAGTCATGGAAAAGGAAAACCGTGCGAGTTTTTTGTATCAAGCAGCAAAAAAAAAGGTTGCAGCATGAGTTTGAGTCGACGTGCCTTACTTACATGCACACATCGTGATGTTGAGGCTGAAATTATAGATTGTGCAGCCACAACTGGTTGCAACATGCAGAGTGTACAATCCAGAGCTGAAACTCAAGGATTAAAGGCCTCTCCTGAATTAATTCTGACCTTTTTTTTTGCATGTGTGTCTTGTCAAGTTACTCAACTTTCTGCTACAGTAACAGCAGAAGCTTTAAAGAGCTTTTGTTAATGATATTAAACTGGAAATCAAACTCAAAAAGCAATAAATTCTGCATGTGTTGTATCTTAAAGGTTGAATTCTTACTCAGAATTTCAGAAAACTTCAATGTTCTCCCTGAGCAACATTAAACCCAGCAAATATAAAAGCTTTCACAAGAGATCAGATGGATTAAAGTCATTAATTAAACTCTAAATGACTAATTTTCAACAATCTGCTCGATCTCGAGGAACCTCTGAACCTTCCCGACCTTCTGATTGTACAGTGACAACTAACACAATGAGAGAGAAACACTGAAACACACAATCACAAGCTCAGCCCTGCGGTGCCCGCTCAAACCTTTTCAAAAAAACCTCGCGGATGCCCATCTCCATGTTTAATTGGAGAAAGTCTGAGGAGGAGCAGGGGCACAATGATGGCTTTGTGGCCCAGTGAGGAGGTGGGGGAGGCGGGAGTGTGTGATTGAAGGAGAGGTGGGGGTGGGTGGGGTGGGGGGGAAATACACAACTACACCAAATTAAGATGTGGCGTGGGGCCAACATGGCTTCTCAGGTCTTTTAGTGACCTGGCAAGGCCCAAAATCGGTCACCGAAATCTGCAACAGCGAGTCTGCTCACGCCAGGAGAGAAGCCAAGAGCGAAGAAGGCTGCTGTTGTAAAGAGCAGAGAGCCGAAAACACGAGGACAAAATGCAGAACTTGTCTCCATTTTTTAGCGGGTTAAAGAACATCTAGCCTCTGCCATCTGTCCAGGGGGAACAGAGAGAGAAGGGAGCACTGAGGGCCATTGAGGAGGAGGACAAAATCCCAGGAGAGAGGAGGGGGCTGCTGGTGGTGGTGGTGGTAGTAGGAGGAGGAGGAGGACAGGGTTTGAGGGTCTCTCTGGGAAGCCTCACCCAGATTAGTCACACAGAATTAATCGCAGCGAGAGAACAATGGTCGCCGAGCTTCTGGCAACCCCAGCTGTCGCTCCGTGAAAGAAAAGAAAAACAAGATTTAGGGGCTGCGAGAGTTTTTGGCTGCAGAGGGGAGAGTGTGGCGGCTCAGTCTCTCACACTGTGACCCCTGTCCTCATCAATGTCCACTCATTTCTGACCATTTGCCTCCCAGGAATAGCACCAGCGGTGTGAGCGCTGCTCCTTTTAGAGCCTTCACATGGCAACCACAACAAGCTTTCACATTCCACAACCTCTCCTGTGCAGGTATTCATCATCATTTATTGGTTAAAAAAAAAAAAATCCAGCTGTTTAACTTACTTGCACTCTCCATTGCCATCCGGAGTTGCTTCACACCTCCCCTGGTTCAAACACGACTCCGTGGGCATGGAGCATCTTAGACCTGCAAATGCACACTTTTAATACACAGCTTCTTTGCAATTTAACAATAAATTCAGATGACGCTGCTTCTAAATATTTGCTTCTCTCAGGGGCATTAGAAATGGCACACTCCATAAATGTGAAGTCTAAGTGTGACTCTTGCCACCTCAAAGTGCCAGTTTTTGTGGTTAAAGACAAAAAAAAAACGGGACTTGACACCAGTTTGGCAATAGCTGTGTACCATTTGTGGAGTAACATAGCTTTGCAATAATATAAAAAAAAAGGAAGGAAGAAAGAAAAAACCCAGAATCCAAACTGCAAAGGCATGCGTTTACATACAAGTGAGAAAAAGTTGAGTGTTTGCTGGAAGTGAGCAACAGCTGCCTGCGCAAAGGAAAGAGGGAAAAGTGCACAAAGTTCTGGTCCAGGAGAGTCGGTTGGTGAAAAGACACGTTTATGATAATGCCAACAGGTGCAAGGAAATCATAAAAAAGTTCAGTCGGTGGAAGTAAACTGGCAGCAAACTTGCAGGAGGGTTCAGAAAAGTTTGGAAAAACGCTGCGCCGCGGTTGAAGTCCAGCGCGTCTGAATGCAACAAGTTCAAATCAGAGTTTAAACTGACATTTAAAGAGGAAATGAGCAAAGTAGACCCGATTTCTGAGACGGGAAAACTAGTAGGAATCTCTCACTACTCACCTCGTGTTAGTCCTATCAGCGACAACAAGAAAGAAAGTTTCACAAACAAAATATGCATTCCTTCTGGTTTAAAACGATTGTACAAATCCACGTGGGTTTTTTCATAGATCCGATATAGTGTCTTCCTCTTCGACAGGTGAAAAAAGGGGAAAAGGTAAAAAAAGAAAAAAGCCAATTTAGTTCATCCTCGAGTAGATCCACAGAGAGTAAAACAGTGAAAGCGCGTCTGGACTCCGAGCATGAGATGTTGTCACTTCAGGTCCCGGCTTGGAAATGATCTGAGGGACGCGCGTCTCCATCCGCCTGCGCCGCGCTGCGCACCGAGGGGCGGTTGTTCCTGCACAATCCCACAGCCAGTTACCCCCCCAACCCCCCCAACCCTCCCAGACAGGCACAAGCTGGAGGACCTGATGAAGAGATAGCAGAGGAAAGTTTGTTTTCGTTTCCCCGAGCGGTTTTTCCCACACAGTCAGTGGTTAATTAACACTTCTGGATCGCTGCTCCAGCGGTTTTCATCAAGTAGTTACCACGATGTTATAACTGGTGATTTGAATTAAAGTGTTGATCTGCTCAATTAAACATATTACACCATAAATAATAACAATAAAGAGCATGTTGCTTTTCTTCATGCAAGAATTTAGTGGAATTATCTCATCTTTAGTTGACTTAATGTAAGTTTCAGGTTCACTGAACTTCAAATATCTCATTTTTATTTTGTCTTGTTCTGACTTGCAGTTCATTAAGTTAAAGGCCCAGTGTGTTGGATTTAAAGGGAATTTATTGGTAAAAATGCAATATAATATTCATGGTAAGGTGCACAATCACCTGAAATGATGAATATTATGCTTTCATTAGGGTGGATTTAACCTCAGTGGTTCCTCTTCATGGAGTTACACCACCATGTTTTTAAAGTAACCCAAAATGGATGCACCAAACGTTAGCAGGTTTCTTTTTTATGTTTTTAGCGTAGACTGTGCATAAAAGATGAATGTAACCACCGTGACGTCACCCGTTGGTTTGTGGATTACTGCTGAGAAACCATAAGTTTGGAACTTGGCCTTCAATTGAAACTGGACATAATCAGGAAGGTCCTGACTGGAGAACTCAACAACGCTGTACACGCTGAAAAAGTAGCGACCTCTCAACCACAAGGTAGCCCCAGCCCAAAACAACAAACCCTACTTTATTGTCTATTTTACTCTAAAGCATTATTTACTTAATGAACACCATGCTGTATTGAAGAAGACTTGAAACTAGTAGTTTAGGCCATAAACGTATTAAAAAATGTTTACTGAGGTAGCAAATCCAGTGAGAGGTCGTGTCATTTTCTCGTAGACTTTAATACAATCTTTGCAACCAGAGGAGTCGCCCCCTGCTGGCTGTTGGAAGGAATGCAGTTTTAACTCACTTTCAAGTTGGCTTCACTTGTCAAAGTGACATTGATTTTTTATGTATAATCCATGCAACTTATGGTGGCTGTTGAAAATTATAAACCGTGTATAAAAGGGCAGCTGTGGCTCAGGTGGTAGAGTGGGTTGTCCTCCAGTTGCAAGGTTGGCGGTTTGATCCCCTGCCCCTCCACAGTCGAAGTGTCCTTGGGCAAGACACTGAACCTGAAGGTGCTCCCAATGGTAGGCAGCACCTTGCATGACACCTCTGTCACCATTGGTGTATGAATGTGAGTGTGAATGGGTGAATGAGAAACACATTGTAAAGCGCATTGGATAAAAGCGCTATGTAAGTGCAGACCATTTACCATTTACCTTAAAAGACAGACGAAACATCTGAGTCTAAAAAGGAAGGCAACATAAACCTGCATTCTTTCTACCAGCCAGCAGGGGGCGACTACTCTCATTGTAGAAAGACGTCAGATTGTATAGAAGTCTTTGAGAAAATTAGTCTACTTCTACCTTGATTTATTGATTTATTACCACACTAGAAAAAAAATCTTAATGAGTTTATGGTCTCGTTTTTAGACTATTGTTAAGATAGTATGCATGTTGTAAATTATGGCTTCATTTATAGTGAAATAGATCACAAAGCAGGATATGTTTCATGGCAGGGCGACAATGCGATTGACAGGTCACTTGTTATGTCCTTGAGTTCTCAGTCACGTACACCTCGCTTGTCATATCCAGTTTAAGAGATGCTAATAACCAAATTCCAAATTCAAGGCTTCTAAACATCAGTTCTCAAACTAATCAGTCACACCAGCGATCTCGATCTTGTATACAATCTGTAGTTGGTTGAAATCTGCAGCCTCACTGCTAAATGCCACAAAATCCTACATACTGGACCTTTAAGATTCTTAAAAACAGCTTGTATTTGAGCAGACCTCTCAGCATTCTTTGTTTGAGAGACAAAACTCTCCAGAAACAGTCATGGTGAAAACTTGCAATGTGTCTTTGATACATATTGAATCCAGTCCTGGTTGCTTCTTTTCATATTAAAAGAAATATGCTCACCTTGATGATATAGTGAATTTAGTCCTTTTCTGGTACTTATACTTCTTCTCCACCACATTTTAATGGGAATTATTGTATTTTTTACTCCACTGTTTGACATTTATTTGATGGATTGAGTTCCTTGTTACTTTTCAAATCCAGGTTTTACATCCAAAACCCATGAGCTGATAAAATATGAAGCATTTTTAAAGATGAACCTACAAAACATTTTACAAAACTGCTCCTGAACTGCTTCCACATGAATGCAATGGTAGTAGTTAAACCAATATTTCAAGGATACACTCATAGCCTTTTGCTTTCAAGTAGGATTTTTGATAATGGACTGCTTTTTAAGAAGGTATGATTTCAGTTGCTATGTTTACGTAGGAAAAAAATCCAACTTTCATCAGCCCATAAGCCCCACAAAAACTTTTTGTGTTACACATAAACATAACTTTAACTCTGAATCAAACTGTAGAGAACAATGCACACCTGATATTGATATTTCAAACCAATATCAGTTAATACGCTCCTTCTATAATCTTTTCATGTAGTGCCACAGTGTAACCACCTCCCAGCCCCGGAGTTAATCTGATGCTAAGTGACACCTGACAATCTAAGTGTCAGCACTTACAGTTGGGCAACAACCACTTACACGTTAATGTAAAAGACATTTGTTTTGGCGGACGGCCAAGTGCTCCGTCTTGTTCACTGTAAAACAATGTAGAAAACTCTGTCAGACTTGTCTAAACACTGTTAAGAGGGTTGTCAAGCAGAAAAGTTCAAGAGAACTGAATCCTTGTAAGACGTTTGAAACTCCTGTGATAACAGAAGTCACTATGAAGAGTACAGCACACATGTAGACACGAATGTTGTTCAGAATTGGCCCGAATCCAGAAAAATCAGCCTAATAGCCTGTGTTTAAAGATCGCCATCAGTCCCGGACTCCTGTATCCGGGCATCACAACCTGACAAATCCTGGGAAACAGCCCGTTAGCTGTTAGGATCTTAAACGCTGATAAACAAATGCTGACAGTGACTGACGCTGTTTTCGTTCGGCCGGACTGCAGAGTCAGCAGAGGCAGGAGCAGATTCCTATCAGGTGGTTTGTGAACTGACTCTGAGCAGCTTCACACAGGTAACGGCTGTCATGCACAGGTAGCTGATCGCAGATAACACATGTTTATGTTGTTTTGTTTTTTCTAACTGAGGGCAGTTGTGGAGGGTTTAGAAAGAGTCTGTTGTTGAGATAATTAGGACAAGTGTGAACTCTTCTCTTCCAAAATCAGATTTTCTATCAGCGACCATGTGATATGCACATGAGATATTTGCTGACACAAACATAAATAAAATGCTTCAGCTACTATTAGCGACACAGTGTCTATAAAAAGTAATCCCCCCCCCCCCTTTTTTTTAAACAAAAAAAGCCTCTTTCATGTCCAAGTGAAATCAGTTGTCTACAAAGTCATGTAAATGAATAAAAAAATCTAAAATAAGTGATTATTTGTTCTATTTTAAATACCTAATTCAACACAGGTGCAGCCAACTGGTGCTAGAAGTCACACAGATGGTAAAACGGAGATCACCTGAGTGCTGTGGATGTGATTCAAGTGTTTCAAGTAAAGACTCCTGCATCAGTCACTGGTGTATGAGTACACCTGGCTATAACTACACCATGGAGACAAAACACTCCAAGCAACTCTGTGAGAAGGTCCATGAAAAGTCATGAGTCAGGGGATGGATACAAGAAAATTTCCAAGTCAGCAAATATCTCCTTAAGTACAGTTAAATCCCTCGTTAAGAAATGGAAGGAATGTGGCGCATGTGTAAATCTGCCCGGAGCAGGCGAGTGGAGGGAGGCCACCAAGACTCCTGTGACTCCTCTGAAGGAGGCACAAGCTTCAGTGGCTGCGATGGAGGAGACTGTGGTGTAACAACTGATACTCTGTTGTTTTCACCAGTCAAAGCTTCAGTAGCAAAGAGAAAGCCACTGATGGAAAAAAAGAATGCATTAAATCTCGATTAGAGTTCACCAGAAGGCATGTGGGAGACTCTAGAGTCAACTCTCTGGTTTGATAAGACCAAAACTGAGCTTTTGTTCATCAGACTAGACTAGACACCACATCATCGCAAACATACCATCCCCACCCTGAAGCACGCTGGTGAAAACTACTTGTGACCACTTTCAGAGGAGTCACACAGTCGTCCTCAGATGTATTCATATCCTTCTGTTAAAGAAAAGGCAAGATTCACAATAGTCACTCAAATAACTAGAAATTTAAAATGAATGAAATGAAATGAAATGAATGAAAAATACTTTATTCATCCCAGAAGGGAAATTCAATTTTCAAAAATTCAAAAAAAAGTAATAATAAATAAAAATTTGCTAAATTACAATTTAGTGAAATAAGAAATTGCTTTTGAATTGTGGCTGAAAAGAATAATTCAAAAAACAAATCTGTCCCAGACAAATTAGAACACTTTGCTGATGAGCAGTCGGCCAAAATAGCTGTCAACAGGTGCAGAAGTCTGATTGAGAGTTAAAGAAAATATTAATTAAAAATATTAGTTTATGGGTCCCATCATGCTTGTTTGTTTGTTTTTTTTGTTGTTGTTGTTTTTTGTTTTTAAAAAATATATATTTCTGTTGAACCACAATTCAAAAGCATGATTTTCATTAAATTTGTATTTATTATTACTTTTGTCAACTTATTTCAGTGACAACTGTTTTTTTCCTTCTTTAATGGGAGGGTATGAATACATTTGAGGACGACTGTAGGTTTCTTGGTGGCCAGTTTCTGTCTTCTGAATTTTAAAAAACAATAAAAGAGGAAAACTGACGAGGGGGGTGAACACATTTTATAAGCACTGTAGCTCCATCTGCTCTGAAGATCTCTGATGCCTTGAACTTTAATGGTTTTACACGTATAATGTTTTTTTCTTTTCCCAGAATGGATGTAAAATTTTCTAAAACCTTCCTTTATCTTTATAAGTGTATAAAAGAATGATTTTTTGGGTCAATTTTCCACGTAAAGCTCAGTTTGCTGGTCACAAGGAGTGCTACTGCCAAAACTGTGACGGCAGTTTATAATGTCTTCCATGACTGGAGGGATTTTTGTCAAGTCTGAGAAATACGGTGGTTTTATTTTAACAGAAAGGCTTTTGTTACAAACTGCAGCATGAGACTTGAATATAGAGCTGTTTATCAGGCAAAGACGGACTAAAGGCAGGATGATTTGTTCGCATTATAGGACTTCTGCTGCTTTGACCCTGAGCTTTGTTTTCATTGGTATTATTATTGTATAAACGTTCACAATAATTGAATATCTTCTGCTTGTTTATCCTGATGGAACAAATAGCTGTGTTAATTCGATTTTGACAGCTCATTGCTAACTTTGGAAACACAGTTATCTACACTTAAGGTCTGCTTACAATCCACGCTTGTCCTGGAGATTTTAACTGCATCACATGGTCCTCATCCGAAGATGATATCATGACCGCACTTCTTTAACCAATGTGAAAAAAAAGGCCCTAAATTTGCTCAGAAAAAAGGAAAGTTTGAACATTTATTGCTCTGTGACAAGTGATTAAAGCTAATGTCTGACAAAGACCATAGGATGAGGTGGAAAGATGAAGAACATGCAAGAAAGAGGACCTTGAGTTGAGACTGTTCTGGCCTGGAGCTAGAATTCAGCAGTATTATTTCATTAAATGTTCTTCTTTACAACATAAAATAGATTATTTGAGACTTTTTTTTTATTATTAGTGTGGATTCTTAAAAGCACCTGCTGCATCATGAAGGAGTTGTTTCCCATTAAATATTTTAAATATTCATGAAAACGAGTATTTGTCTAAATGTTTTGGACACTGTAAGACAAAACCAGCTTAAATTTCAACTCAGAAAGTTAAGTGCTCTTATGTTGTTTCAATCATTTGCTATGTTACATCATCCATTCAAGAAAACTCACTTTATCATGTCAATCAAACACACATTCGCTTAATATATCAACTCACAATTTTAAGTTATTATGACTTTAGCCATCAGCTGCCCTTTTAAGTTCAGAGGACTGATGTTTTTTTAAACTGCCTCTACTAAAATGACCTTGGTTTCTTTAATCTACCCATTAAATTAAAGTTCATGTCTTCAAAAATATATATATATTTATTTGAACAAGAACAATGATGCACAAGCTTTGACATTAGAGTTTGGCACATTATACATGCCTCTCCCTCCTTTTGGTCTGTCTTTTATCAAGTAGAAACCCACAAACAGCAATCAAATTAACACGGACAATCCAAAACTTGGTAGTTTGAATTAAAGAAATGAAGGACCCTGAGGTAGCACAATGGGGCAGTGATGCTGATGTTTTACAGTGCAGAGAGCTGTTTTCACTTTGCTTTAGATTACAGTCTTCAGACTGTTATCAAGTTAAATTGTACGTACACGGTATCGACAAAAAAATACTGATTAGGTATCTACGCAGAGCAAATATGAAGATAGGTGCAATAAAAGACGTGATAAAGGGGGTTTAGGTGGGAAAGTATGCAGGAACAATCAGGTAAAATGGGTTCGTATTGCAGTAAAATTAGTCATGTCATCATTTGTTCCATTTTAAGTTTCTGATTCATATCAATCAATCAATCAAATTTTATTTGTATCGCACTTTTCATGTGCAACAACAACAATGCAAAGTGCTTTACAACATTTAAAAACAACAAAGCATTTAAAAACATTACAACATTTAAAAAAATAAAATAAACCCGTCCCTCCCACCCTCCATGCATACACATACACATACAACAAATGCAGTCGCGCACACACAGACGCACACACAGACGCACACACTCACCACGAGACTAAAAGAGGCATGGCATGGCACTGAGGGATTGTGGGAATCTGAATATGAAAATAAAACTAACTTGGAGGAACTACATGTAAAGTTCTATGAGTGCTCCTTGTTCATGTATTGTATAGGAGTGTTGCTGTGGAACAAAACATTATAAATATATATATACGTTCTGAAATCAGTAATAATAATAGTTTTTTGAGATCCAGTGTCAGATCCATTTGATGATTAAAACTGAAGTTAGAGAAGAAAAGCAGACTCAATATCCTGTAAAATCATGTCAAAAGCTATTAAAAGGCAGCTTCTTGTACTTAAAAACAAAATGTATTGGCTGACATACTGTACAATGACGAGCTTTTCATAAATTTAATAAATCATATGTACATCTGCTCAACTGTATCCAACTTTGTTTTTTATAAAACATGCTTCAGCTGAGGTAATAAATGTAATTTTAGTGCTTTATTCCCTTCTATCCACTCACAGGGTGCAGAGTGCTTCTTGATTTGTGCCAAAATAGTCACATTAAATCTACTTCTATTGAATAGACAAACATATAAACTTCCACAAGGGGTGAAAACTTCTGAGTATCTTTAATGGTGGAGTTGTAAAGAGTTTTCCGACCGAATGCCGCCCTGACTGAAACCAACATTTCGCAGATTGCTTTTAGATTAGTGTAGGATGACAAATAAGCCCTCTTTATGCAGCCGTCCCGGATTATCAACCACACACACTGTAGGTGGTAACTGTCTCTTTCGACACCGCCGGGCCCTCGTTTGTTTAATAACCCACAGAGTGACATGCAGAGACTCTGCCAGGAGGTTACAGGTACAAACATCTGCCAGAGCGAGAAAAAACGTTGACACCCTGAGGGCAGGCAGAGCGTAGGAGTGCTGGAAGAGAAAGAAACAAGGTGGAGGTCACCATGAATAAGTGAAAAATGTGCGCAACCTACTTTTAAGCCCGCCTGCAGCCTGATTCCATGATTATAATCAGTTTAAGGCAATACTATACCGGTATTGTCATGCAAATGTATCAGTCTGGTTATCTTTGCCACGTTAAGCTCATAATCAGCTTTGGCTGTTTGGTTATTAAACCCACCTAGATTGTAGCTCAATCAGTCAATTAATACGAGCATTTAAAAGGATAGCGTTAGTTAATCTGGTGTTTTTCTGATTTACAAATGATCACGAGTCAACCCAGGGTGTCGGCATATTAAAAAAAAAGATTTCAAACATGTGTTCTGAAGTTCACAGTCAAAGAAATGCAAAAGTTGTACTTTTACTGGAATATTTTTTGCTTTGTATTCATGTGAAATGAGCAGCATTTGGGAGATTTACGCCTCGAAGCAGAAATAGAATCTGAACCACTGATGTAATCTTCTTTCATTTTGTTTGCTGCTGTTTGGTAGCATCAGCATCTTCCCAGCAAGCAGCAAATATTCCCACAATAACATTACCTTCAAGTTCTAATAATGTTATAAAGAGAACATTTTCATCTAATGAATGTTTTAAGATAAACAAATAATGCTCCTATATGGTTAGAAGTGAACTGAGACAGAGTGTTTTAACATTCAGACAATGTTTGGAGGATGTTGTCAGATTATGAAAACAAAAGAAGACACTCAAGAAATGGCTCCAAGATGTTTGAGAGGTCTCTGATGGCAAAATGTTTTTTTGTTTTTTTCAATAAGAAGTCTTGGAAGACTTTGCCTGTAATGTTCTGAGGACTGTTTTGGGGATGCTGCTACTGAGAAGGTTCTTCTGTAAAACATTCCCACAACAAAGGAAGCATGTTCTTTTTGCAACATTTGGGAATGTTTCAAGAACATTGCCTTTAAAAGAAACATTCTGGGAACTTCAATAAAACTTTCTGCTGAAAACATTACTAGAACTTTGTGGTACTTTTTTTTTTTTCTTTTTTAGAACATTTTCATTTTAAATAAAAAATTTTTTAAAAAAAGTAGATGAGTTTGTTCTTCATCCTAATGTGCTGACTTTCTGTCTCCTACCCGAAAAAAACAAAACAAACAATGACAAATAAATAAAATAAAAATAAGTAAATGAAACAAACACTGGACTTTCACACAGACTTTGAGTCTCAACTGAGCATATCATCACAATATTCATCATTAACGACTAATTTACACTGACTGTCGTCTCCCAGGTTAGAAAGACTCATGTCGCTGCACCACAGCAACACTTAAATCTGTTTTGTTTGCAAAAAAAAAGAAGAAAAAAAAATTAAATAAAAATTAATAAAGAGACTCCAAACCCCAAAAGCTATTTCCCATTGAAACAGCTCACCATTGTGCTGCGGTTCATTGTAGGGAAAAGAGGGGAGAATGTGTTTATTGTATCACATTGTGAGGCGGTGAGTAAACAGGATTTGTGTTGATTTCCTCCTCATTGTGTTGACCTGGGGGTCGAGGTCTGTCCCCACTGATGGAAAGACCTGTTCTACTTTATGGGCCGCAAAAAAACACAGACAGCTGCTCAGGATGGGATCAAATCAGAAAGCGACACCGCAATCTGTTTGCTAATACAGTGAACCTGAGCCGCTCACTGATGCATGAGCTAATATGATTGTTTTAAAGACATTAGACTGTAACATGATGGCTGCTGCTTGTAGTCCTGAAGCTACAGCAGTCTTCGTTCTAGCTATTGAAAGATGATCTAACACCTGGACAGTGAAAACCAGCACATTATCCCATCGGTAACTCTGACTGCAAAGGAACTGCAAAAAAAATATCTCACATATTGAGAAGTGATCAATTAATTCAATCTTCTAAGTACTGTCTATTTAGCCAGATCGAAACTGTGACCCACAACTTATAAAACATGCAACATTGACTATATGGTACTTTGGTGTCTTTAGAAACACGTTATTAAAGCTGTTCAATATGCAGTTTAGTTTACTGTTGTCAGCTTTCAGGCTTCTCAGCTTGGCTTAAGTTAATGTACTTTTTATTACAGTTGCCCTTGACCAGAGTCAACTATGGAGTAATCAGTCCCATCTGTGTGTCTGTGAACTGTTTCTAGCTTGAGTGCTAAGGTCTAACAAGATGATATTTCACAGGTGAGCTAGCAATGGCCTCTTCTTGGAACGATTCGACTTTGAGGTTAATCGGTGCAAAAATAGCTGCGCTAGAGGTTAAAGGTCACTTTTTCAAAACTGCAGTAGAACCTTTAAAAGGGTGGAAGGTAGATTTATGGTATTTGGTGCAGATAAGCAGCCATGTTGGGGCTTTCCGGTTGACCTTGGATGATATTTCAAGGTCAAACTCAAGGTCGGAAATTTTGACTGCACTGTAACTTGAAAATGGTGCAAGATAGACCCATTGTTTGTGTCTGAAACCATATATAGACATTCCAGTGGGGATGTGACATTTGACCTTGGGTGATATTTCAAGGTCAAACTCAAGATAAAAAAATTTTGATGTTGCCATTATATTCTAAATAACATGTACTGTATACATGGTTAGTACTCATTTCACCTTGAACAACCAGCCAACCATTATGATTGAAAGAAAACACTTTTTTTGTGGTAAGTCGGACGGAGTAATGGCCTACTGGGGCTCAGTGCAATCATTGGGCAACCATATCCCTCCACTGAGGGCACTCTAGTTTTATTGTTTAAAAAGAACATAAAACATAATAGGTTGGTGTTGGACCAGAAACCAGATTTTTATCTTTGCATACCAGGTGAAATGGAAACAATTTGGATCCCCAGATTTGGGTTTAGTTTAGCTTTTCTACTGAAATATCTCAACAATTGGATGGATTGGAGCGTGCAAAATGGTTACGGTTGAATTAAGATCAAGGGGAGGGCGTCATTCGTTGCAGCTACACGGCAAGCAATGACATGAAAAGTAGAAAAAATACAACTTGCCGTGTTTTTCATGCAGTTTTTAATGTTACCAGACCGCTTTGTTGGTTCCTCTTATTTTTTCTGTAGCACCACCCCGTAGCTGACATTTTTGTTTTCATGAAAACTGGTCAAGTTTAACAGATGGCTTCCTGTAAAATATGGTACAAACTTTGATATTCCCTAAAGAATTTACTGTAATGACTTTGGTGATCCCCTGACTTTCATCTCATGCCACCATCAGGCCACAGTTTACGACTTCTGACTTAACAAACGTTTCCATTAGGGCTGCGACCGACAATCATTTTCACACATGGTTAATCTAAGGATAGTTATTTCAATTACTAGACAAGTTGTTTGGTCTGTAAATAGCAAATATGTACCTGAATAATGTCCAAAACCAAAAAGAAAGATGTCTTTAAATAGCTTTCTTTGTTTAAAAAGTTGTACAAAACCCAAAGATATTCAGTTTAATGCAATAGGCTGCTACATCCTCACACAGGAGAAACTGTAAGCAGTAGTAAACAGATAAAACATGATGAACATGATACCAGACAGCATTGTTCACTGTGAGCATGTAAGCCTGCTGGTTGTAGCACTTATCTCAGCCTCACGGAGCTGCTTGCATTTCTGTTGACACTTGCTTAGAATTGCTTTGCTTTAACACAATCAACAAGAACACGGCGTTACCATTTAACTCCTGACAGCTGCTGGTGACATAACTTCAACTTGTTCAACTCACTCACAAATGATCCCGACGCCAAGAATATAAAATGTTAATATTGCTTTGCATAAAGGGTCTTCTGTCTGAGCAGAGTGTGGGTGGGCGCCGAGCGGTCCGCAGCGGCAGATGTGGTGAGTAAAAGGACGAGTCCAGGCCTGTTAATGTAATTCATGTAAAGCACAAGTCAGCTTGGCTTGCGCTTGCACATTGATCATGACGTGGTTGGAAGGACTGCAGTAATTCTCTGCCACTAATGAAATTTAAAAATCTAAAAATGTGCAGCAGGAATACGTCAGCGCAGCACACGATGGCAGTAAGTACACCCCTGTGCAACATCACCTAAATGTCAAATGATTCAAAATTGTTTCACCTCACAGTAATTGTGTGACTTCTAAGTTGAACAGTAGGACATTTAAACTCATGTAACATTAAAACAGTTAATTAAAGCAGGAACTTGATGTGATTCAAATTCTTGTTTTTTTTTTTCCAATACTTTATTTGTCCACCTTTGTTTTTGATGACAGGCTCCATCCTCCTCAGCATGACGACACCACATTTCTGGAGAAACGTCCTGTCATTCTTCAACCTTTTTTCCCAGATGTTCTTTACTGAATCTTTAAAGTACTCCAAAGTGGATTAAAGTCAAGCAACATACATGACCAGGTCATAGTTTTCTCTTTTTACTCTTTAAGAACTTTTATGTGACTGTGGTGGCGTGCTTTGGGTTGTTTTTGGAGTATTGGTCTTCTGCCATGGTTAGGCACGCTGATAGTCATTTTGTCAGCCAGTATTTTTGCACATCCACAGTGTCATCTTGCAAACACCTACTGCACTTATAGGACGATCACTGCAGCTCTGATTAGTGGTATAATTAGTTCTTAGCATGACTGACTTGATGTAGGATGCAGGTAAAAGTCTGCCACTGGTCACTTATTTCACGCTGCTCTGTCCGACGGCTGTGACTCCAATGAGTTTGAGTTGGTCTTCCTGCATCATTTTCTATGAATGCAAAGTCTCACAATTAGGTTTTTCAATTTCTCTCGAAATTCCTTTTCATTTGAAGCCATGATGCGGACATACACATAGACACAGCACAGAGCTCCACATCTGAGAAAGTTCTTGTGTCTCATTTTCTAATCATATTTTGGGGCCTGTCATTTGAATATAGTCTTCCTAAAGAATTTTTTAAAAATGTTCATAAAAAGCAAATGCTCTACCTGCTAAACTAGGAACAATGCATTTATTGCGACATGATACAATTTTGAATCATTTGATAATAAAGTGATGCTGCACAGGAGTGTACTTACTTCTATTGTATATGTAGGCTTTTTTCTTTTTGGTTTTTTATGTTTGTCAGATTCTTTATAGGTTCTGATATCAAATGTATAAGTTTATTAAAAAACCAGGACCTTGTATTGCACACTGACTATGGCTGTTCTTACTGTTGAGACTGGTATTTTTGCCTTTTCTGTCAAAATTGTGCAATAAAACTTCAATCTTTGACTCCGGAATCGGTTTAAATAGTTAAAAATGTAAATAAATGTCAATGGCTGGATTCCATTTAGCTGCCTTGGTTTCAGGTATTGTGCATGCTGGATAACTGTTACACCGTCATGACTTACTGGGTCACTCGAATAGAAAGGAGCCTTTGTTATGTCCGCAGTGACACCAGCAGATGTCTGCCGTGATAAAAACCTATCATTGTAATTACAAATGGCTGAAGCCGATCATAAACACATTAGCAGACGTGTGAACAGCTGTCAGCCTTTTTATCTTTGCCTCTTAATGTCACACGGTGAGATGTGGTTATTGTCTGTACGCTTCATGTTTGAAAGGTTTGGTAGTTTTGAAGCTGACAACTGAAAGCTGAGCTGCTATAATCCTTCGATGCATCGACAGACCTGCCGGGCCGAGCACTGATTACTTCAGTTCTGTCAGCGTCTTTCCTCTTTGTCTCGTCTCTCCTCTCTGATTGTGGGCTGGAATGCTTTTTTTTCCCTAATCTGAATCTGAAGATGAGTTCCAAATGTCTAAAACTCTCCCACACTTGGCTCCGTCCACTGAGCGTCCCGTAGGATCCACGCAGTCCCAAAGCAGTCGTTTATAGCTTCTTCGGAGCCCTGCGGTCTTGTTTTTTTTTTTCTTTTCCAGAGAATTACTACAACCAAGCCTTTTCTAATTATACTGTCTTGTTTACTACGTTCACATTCACAGGCCTGTAACAAGCACTAAGGACGGGGGGAAGAACTGACCTTCATAGCCTCACATCCCCTGAGGGATTCTCATTAGTTGAACAAGATTGCTTCTGGGTAGTTGAGCCAAGGATCCATAAAGGGCTTATAAAAGACATTAGCAGTGTGGTGTACAGTATATATTTTAGAATTTTGGCATCGTCCCTCTTCTGCTGCATGTTGTCGTGTTGCTACTATGCTGTTTAAATCAAGATAATGTTATACTTCGTACATCATCTTGGATAACTTTTGACATGTCTTGGAGGTTTCCTAGAAAGAACGATGCAATTTAGGGTTTAATGATAGGAACAACATGGACAATTTCCTTACTGTGCCTGTCTAATTAAATATATTTTCATTTAAGGATGTTCTAGTCAGTGCATGGGTCAGCTTAATGTGCAACGAAAGTAACAATTTGATCAGCATTAGGTTTCCAACGATGGATATGTGACGTAACGAGTAGGGAGTAGAGACGAGAGATGTATTGAAATCAAATAACAATGGGGTGTAAAAGTGGTTGTGTGTCATGTGTGCTGTGGAGGAGCTGAAGGTGCAAACACAAAAGCAGGTGGATGGAAGAGGACGACATATATGCTGGGTTTTATAGCCTGGAGGCCCAAGTGAGCTACATTAGCTGACAACCCTCCCATGTCGGCTGACTGCTCTTGTCAGGTAGAGTGAAGTTTGATCATACCAAGGTGTGGATGCACACAACTGCAGACACCCATGGACATGTGGTTGTTGCTATCAGGCTGGTGTTAAACTTTTCTCAGCCACGCACACATGAGGGACATGAGTCCACGCAGACCCGTCTCACTACAACAAAGTTTGTGTCCACATGGCGACTACACCACAGGGGCAAAAGTGTTGATGCTTGATAGCAGTGTTCATGTGCAGAATATGTACATGACCAACTGTGCATGTATGTAATGGAGTCTACCACGTGGTCTCCAGCCAATCAGATACAGCAAGTAGAGGTGTAACAACAACTATGTGTCCGTGGGTATACACAGCTTTCGATGTGTGCATCCACACTAGAGTATAAGTAGGTCCTAAAACTACTCCTGTCTTTTGCAGGAGTCCACTTTTAGGGTTCTGTTCCTAACATGCACAGCAGGTCGTACTCTTTACATGGATATGGACCTTAAGGTTTAACTTTGTCATCTCCTCAAGCACTTGAACTCAGGCAGACTTATATGCCATGAAATGTCATGACATGTGAACCTGAGCAGACCCTAGTGGAAGTGGGAAGTATACCACTGGCCTTAAGCTTTCTTTATTCACATGGGCCCACGTGACGCCTTGATTACAATTTGGTGCCGAAAGCACTGGATGTTCATGGAGGCGTATTTGTTGTTTGTTTCTTATTAAACAACATTCTACTTTGCATATGTCAGACTCCATTGCTAACGTTTACAATAGCTTCTGTCCACGTATTCCAGGCACACACACTATCGCTGAATATTGCTGAGCATGTACACACCCTTACATATGACAACAGTTGTCCCTATTGTTGCCATAAGGGATGTCTGCACAGACACAGATCGCACACAGACATCCATAGACCTAATGGACCTTTGTGTAGTTGAGGACGCCAACCTTCTCCACCCTCCAGGGTCCACGTATATGGTCTGCTCTCATATAGTACCTTCCTGCCTTAGGTGTACTCAAAGGGGCCAGGGAGTGGAGTAGAAGATACGCTCCACTGTGTTTACTTCCACAAACACTGAGCACGCTCGCTGTGTGTGACGTCCTCTTTTGCGAATGCGGGACACTTTTGGGTTGTATGAAGTTCACACAGCAGATCACAAACAAGTCGCATTTAATTGGAAATGTGAACAAACTCACAAAAAAAAATCGGATTTCACAAAAAATCTGATTTGAGCATTAAGTCCTGCAATCTGAATGTTGCCAATCTGTCGGATTGTTAAGTCAGGTAATACACCGTTATCCTTATTTGTGCCCAAAAATGTCATGTCGGTGTCGGAATCCAAGGCTGTCGGTATGTTAAGGCAATTTTTCATGGGTAGCAAGGTTTTCAGATTGTTAAGGGTCGGATTATCGAGTCACGACTGTTTACATATAAATTACATTTTCAGATTTTAGTTTTTGAGGTTTGTCTCTAAATATTTGTCAGATAATGTGACCTCTGGCCACCATCAGTCCTTTAATCAGTCTTTAAACTGATAAAGCAGCAAATATGAAAAACTTCCCCGTAACCGACTTGATGCTATAAAACATGAATTAATGAATCAAAGCCATGCCGTGTGAAGTGATGAATCAGTTTATGAATGCTCTTCCTCCGGGTTCTCATTTCTAATAAAGTCACATTGTCGGAGAAGAATCGAGTACAAAAGCTTGATCAGCTCTTTTGTCTCTGTTTCCTTTTTTCCCACTAAACAAAGCCGCTGTGTTCAGGGCCATACCTTTAACACTAACGCTAAGACCAACCTCACATCCAGACGCTTCTTACAAGTGTCCAAAGCGTACCTGAGGGAAGGAAAATAGGCTATTGTATTGCACTCCTATTATTTCCTTAGTGGTTCAAACATGGATTAATGTATCCTGGCGTTGCTGCATTGTTCTTATCAGGGAGGAGGGTCTACTGGCTCTAATGGAGAATTGTAGATCATGTTGCCCAATGTGAGGAAATGCAGACGAGGGTCTTTGGCTCCTGCTTTCCTGCCGTAGGAAGGTTAGGGGAAGCCAAGAGTCTAGTAGCAAAAGAATTGCTGGGTTGTTTGTAGAAGGTGTTTTAAGGTCAGTCTTCAGAAGTCAAATATTCTGGCTTTCTAAAAATCAAAATTACACGTTTCAGACTTGTTCACTGCATTTACATCAACAACCACGTCCAGGTCATTTAGGAAAGCTTCTTTATATGTGACTTGTTAATGCATAATTATATTTAATTTTCAATGTGAAATATTTCATTTTTCATGTGTAATGTTCCAGTTTCATGTGTGATATAACTCTACTACCTCAGGATCATTACCAATTACTTCTTACCTTTCTTTTCTAAAGCTTTATGTTGGCTTACTTATTTTACTTTTAGTTATGTATCATACTTTCATTTCATCGCTTCTCTACCATGTCATGTAATTTTGTTTTCTGAGCAACATTTGGCAAAAGAATTTTCTTTCGGAATGAATAAAGTTTTATCTTATGTTATCTTCCATCCATCATTTATACACTGCTTAATCCACTGGAGCTGGAGTCTATCCCAGCTGACTTAAGGCGATGGCAGGGGACAAACTGGACAGGTCACCAGTCTATCACAGGGCTACACTTAGAGACAGACAACCAAGCACACTCACAGTCACACCTACGGACAATTTAGAATCACCAATTAACTTCAACATGTTTTTGGACTGTGTGGGAGGAAACTGGAGAACCCAGAGAGAACCCACGCTACACGGGGAGAACATGGAGGCTCCACACAGAAAGATCCTGGTGTCCTCACTGGGCCGCGAACCAGCGACCTTCTTGCTGCGAGGCAACAGTGCTACCAACTGCGCCACTTATCTAATTTTATCTCATCTCATCTCATCTCATCTCATCTCATCTCATCACATCACATCTTATCTTTTAATAAAGAAGTGCCTGAAACCAAAGCAAACATGGAGTCCTCTGTCGATTTAGACCAAATTTAGAGGATGCAGTGTTCAGTATTTGGGTCAGTCTGTATCATTTCATCTGTGTTTAGAGTTATTTGTTACCCATTTGTTATTTGGAACCCAATACTAAGTTCAGTAAAATGTTTTGGCTGATTTTTTAGAATTTTTGCATTTTCACCCTCAAAAACATCTTACCTGAAAAACATATGAAATTCTCTAAAATCAGCCAAAAATATTTAATACAGCGGAGAAACACGTTTCCTCAATTCTGCCTGAATTGACACAAACTGACCCAACTGGTAATTTTTTAGAAGTATTTTTAGAGGGGAAGCGATGGGAATTCTTATGCAGTGAGAATGTAACGCTTCTGATCACTTCAGGATTATACATCTGTCACATTCATTTTGGATTTTCTTCTTGATAAAACAGGTGCATACTTTCTCTCAGTCTTTTAACCTTTCATATGTCCATCCATTTTACATGAGTGAACCATTAGCTCACTTAATACCAACAAATCTCATGACAAGTGACCTAAATTTATTTTGTCAAAGAGTTTTCTCTCTTCAACATTTAGTAGTATCAAGTACAAAAAAACCTTTTCTATATCCCTGTATATGTGAATACTTTAAAACACCTACTTAATTTGAAAGTGCTAGGTTTTTTTCTTCTTGTTGTACAAAATTATTCTTAAGCTCTGTGCTCCTGGTTGGATAAGCACATAGTTTAGCCTGCAGCAAACACTAAATGGACATTTTGGGAGCTGCTTTGAAGTCAAGTGGAGTCGAGGAGTGACAGATGTAGCTCCTCGACTCCACTTGAGGAGGGATGACAGATATGGTGTCGCACGATTTTTATTTTTGCATCTATACAAAAAAAAAACCCAAAAAACAGTACAGCAGACAGCAGTCACTTTAAAGATTAAGATCTCGCATACAAAACTCATTATAAACTTGTAAAAAACGATGCATTGTTAAAGATTAAACTTCCACCAGCTGCTGTAATGAAGTGCATCTTATCCAAAATGTAGAAACGCCCTGTAAAAACATTCTAGATATAAACTGGCTCGCTCTGAAAACAAACAAATCTGGCTGCTTGTGCTGTAAGTGAACTTTAGTCAGACTGTGTGACTGTCATTAAAGCAAATAAACTCTTGAAATGACATCAAACTAATTTTAACAATCCAGTAAAGCCCAGTTAATACCAAAGACGGTTATAAATAGAAATGTCTTGAATTAAAAATAACTCAAATAAGGACAAAGCTACAGATCAGGACAAGGCAAGTGATATGTAATTGAATTAAATCAAAAGATCTCAATTAAAAATAATATTTTCATTTTATTGAAAGCAAGACAAACTGAATGTTTGAATTCAGATAAAAGACATTCTGATAACTTCTTATTATCCATATTAACTGGGTCCAGTCTGCTGCATCATGGGTATTTTTTATACTTTAAGTTCATTTTGTTGGTAATGTATGAACAAATGCATTAAACAAATACATCTACTAGTAATAAAAAACAATATATATACACACATATATATACACATATATACAATAAGGAATTCTAATGTTTCTTAAATCATCTCCACAATATAGTGCATACATTAGGTAATGCATTTAAATAAACTGGAGGTGACTGTAATGGTGCAATTTTCAAGATGCCACAATCTAAAGCAGCCACATTTCTTTAAAATTTGACCACCTAATGGGATTACAGTCAACCTGTCAGGACTTCTGACCCAACCAGTTAAAACACCATTAGGACCTGTTTCCTTTGCTACGACCCATTAAGCTAATTACACTAATGGTAGCTGCTGTGCGCCGCTAACAACACACATTTGTCACTTCTACATCTGCTGCAGCTGCTTCCCAGTATTGTGGCTCCCCGGCTACATAAGCACAATGTGCGGACAGCCAGACGCAGTGGGTCAGTGGTTCTCCGGCCTCGAGTGGAGAGTCGTGGGAGGTCCAGAGACCGTGGTTCTGTTTTTGGACACATAATCACAAACAGGACGTCCCTGCAAACCAGTCACACAGCGCCACTTCCTCCCTTTGTTTACAACGGGGGGTCGAATTAAACTCCCAAAGACAAAGTTGTACCAATGTTTGCTGCTTCAGCTGCATTTTGCCCCCGTCGCTGTTTGCTTCTGTTTCTCGACCTGCTTTCTTCTGACACTTTCCTGGACTTTTCTTTTTTTTGACCTAACCATCTCATTCTTTCATCTCATTTTTATCTACCAATGCCACATTCACAAGTGATGTTTTCATGTTAGTGGTTTAAAACATCAGAAAGAAAAGTAACTAAGTGTCCGCTAACCCTTTGTCTCAGGTATCTTAAACATTTTTATGTCTATGAATAGACAGCTCTCCTTTTCAACTTTATTTTTATACCTCGTCAAAGGTTGTTACCATTTGTTGTGGTTAGACAAAACACAAGTGGTTCAAGACATCCCTGAAATCAAAACTGCTACAAAATGCACACGTCAGTACAATAATCTTTATTTAGTATCTAAAAAATCTAGAACACACAGTTATTGAGTTGTTTTGTCAAAATGTTTGTTAAGACTAAATTTTCTGTGTATTCAAATTGCAAATCGTTCCTCAATCAAATAACATTTCATAAAGGCAGCTCTTAAAGTGATTCAACTTGACACGCATGGAAAAGTACTTTTATTTTATGAAAATACTTCACTAAAATGTGTCTTTAAAAACATCTGAGGTGAGAAATAAGCTTCATTTTAGATCGACAATGCAAGTACAAGTTTTTCGGGAGTTTCCAGAGGTGGAGACTCTGGATTTTAACCCATCCATTATCTATACACCGCTTAATCTTCACTAGGGTCATGGGGGGCTGGAGTCTATCCCAGCCGACTCAGGGTGAAGGCAGGGGACACCCTGGACAGGTCACCAGTCTATCACAGGGCTACACTTAGAGACAGACAACCAAGCACACTCACATTCACACTT